>NC_092092.1:60892498-60962498 GCF_045679555.1 Salvelinus alpinus
AATTTATTTGTTTATCCTTCTCTCTCTCTCTCTCTCTCTCTCTCTCTCTCTCTCTCTCTCTCTCTCTCTCTCTCTCTCTCTCTCTCTCTCTCTCTCTCTCTCCCCCCCCCCCCATCTCAATTAAATGTCAATTTATGGGGCTTTATTGGCATGTGAAACATATGTTGCCAAAGCAAGTGAAATATATAAAAAACCAAAATTGAAATAAACTATAAAAATGAACAGTAAACATGTATCTTTCTCTCTCTTTCCCTCAAGGGGTTGGTTCTATATACATTGGACAAAAAGGGGTGCTTGGTTCTAACTCTCTAGGTCTGTTAAAATAAAGGAAAGTTTGTACTTCCTGAAGTAACAATTGGGACAATAATAAAATAAAGATCTCTCCCTTTCTCCCTCTCCCTCTCTCCCTCTTTGCTCAGGATTCATTAGTGCCATCAAAGTAAAGGGGGAAATAGAGTCATAACTTCACTTCAAAGGTTCTGTGGTTCTGTTCTGTCAACAAATTGCTTTAACAAGCCTTTAACAAGCCTTTGTAGGATATTGATGAGAGTTTGTTATTCACTTTTTGTGTAGGATTACGTGCGTACAGGCAGGCATGGTAATATACGTACCTGGGTGCCTATTTCTATGTGTGAGTCAGTGAATGTGTGAAGCCAAAAGGGGATAGATGTGAGGTAGTATGTGATTAATCTGCTGTTCACTACGGTCCCCTGTGTGGGATTGGTAAGCGCTGAAGCCTTCTGTGTGGTCAGTTTCAATCAATCACATTTATGTTTAAAGACCCTTTAACATCAGCAGTCACAAAGTGCTTTACAGTAACCCAACCTAGACCCTAAAGTGCAAGCAATGCAAGAGAAAGCACAGTGGTCAGGACACTCCCTTGAAGAAGTGGTGTAAAAAGTACCCAACTGTCATACTTGTGTAAAAGTAAATATACATTAATAGAAAATTACTCAAGTAAAAGTGAAAGTCACCAAGTAAAATATTACTGGAGGAAAAGTATCTGGTTTTAAATATATTTAAGTATCAAAAGTCAATGCAACCGCTAAAAATGTACTTAAGTATCAGAAGTAAAAGTATAAATCAATTTAAATTCCTTATACTAAGCAAACAAGATGGCACCATTCTTTAATATTTTTTTACAGACAGCCAGGGACACACTCCAACACTAAGGCATATTTTACAAATGAAGCATGTGTGTTTAGTGAGTCTGCCAGATCAGAGGCAGTATGAATGACAAGGGACCATTTTCCTGTCCTGCTAAGCATTCAAAATGTGTCAGGGAAAATGTCTGGAGTAAAAAGTACATAATTGTCTTTAGGAATGTAGTGAAGTAAAAGTAAAAGGTAAGTAGTATTTTAAAGTATTTTTACTTAAGTACTTTACACCGTTGCCTAGAAGGAAGGGACCTAGGAAGAAACCTAGAGAGGAACAAGGCTCAAATGGTTAACTTCTTCTTAATAGGGGGCGCTATTTTCACTTTGGGAAAAAATCGTGCCCAAATTAAACGGCCTCGTACTCTGTTCTAGATCATACAATATCCATATTATTATTACTATTGGATAGAAAACACTCTGAAGTTTCTAAAACTGTTTGAATTATATCTGTGAGTAAAACAGAAGTGAAAGTTCTGAAAATGGGGCTCTGTGTCAGGGCCTGCCTATTCAATCGCCTTATATTTATGGATCTGTATGCACTTCATACGCCTTTCACTAGATGTCAACAGGCAGTAGAATGTTGAATGGGGTGTCTAGCTTGATGTGAGACCGAATGAGAGCTTTTGGAGTGACAGGTCCGCCCTATTGGCAGTATTCAACTGCGCACCAGGGAACCCCACATTGTCTTCTGAAATGCGTTAGGTATACACGACGAAATGCTCCGGCTCGGACTTTATTGGATACATATGAGAAGAACATCATAAAGATGGATTTTCAACCGAGTTTGACCAGTTTATTCGACGTTTATTGTGAATTTTGGAATTTTTCGTTCCATGCGCCAAGAGTTGTTGGACATGTGCGCTCCACATGGCTAGCCAAAGTTGCTAATTCGACAGAAGAAATGGACATTCTAAAACAAAACAACGATTTATTCTGGAACTAGGACTCCTTCCACTACATTCTGATGGAAGATCATCAAAGGTAAGAGAATATTTATGATGTTATTTCGTATTTTTGTGGTTTATGTTGGCTCCAACAAGGCTGAGAATTGGTGGGCGCTGTCTCACAATATTGCATGCTGTACGTTGTACTAAAGTTATTTTTTTTTAAATCTAACACAGCGGTTGCATTAAGAACCAGTGTATCTTTCATTTGCTGTACAACATGTATTTTTTTGTAAAGTTTATGATGAGTTTTTTGGTTAGATTACGTGACTGTCCAAAATTTTTCCGGACAATTTGGTGCATTATGGCAATGTATTCACAATGTAAAACCACGATTTGTAGCTCTAAATATGCACATTTTCGAACAAAACATAAATGTATTGTATAACATGATGTTATAGGACTGTCATCTGATGAAGTTGTTCAAAGGTTAGTGATTAATTTTATCTCTATTTGTGGGTTTTGTGAAAGCTATAAAATACTTAAAAAATCGGAAATATTGGCTGGATTCACAAGATGTTTATCTTTCATTTGCTGTACAACATGTATTTTTCATAAATGTTTTATGATGAGTATTTATGTATTTCACGTTGATCTCTGTAATTTTTCTGGCTGTTTTGGTGCTATTTGTGATGGTGGCTGCAATGTAAAACTACAATTTATACCTATAAATATGCACATTTTCGAACAAAACATAAATGTATTGTATAACATGATGTTATAAGACTGTCATCTGATGAAGTTATTCAAAGTTTAGTGATTAATTTTATCTCTATTTGTGGGTTTTGTGAAAGCTATGTTGGCGGTGAAAACATGGCGTTGTGTGTTTGGCTATTGTGGTGAGCTAATATAAATATATATTGTGTTTTCATTGTAAAACATTTAAAAAATCGGAAATGATGGCTGGATTCACAAGATGTTTATCTTTCATTTGCTGTATTGGACTTGTGATTTCATGAAATTATATTATATGATATCCCTGTGGCGCTAGGCTAGGCTATGCTAGTCAGCTTTTTTGATGAGGAGGATCCCGGATCCGGGAGGGTGAATCGGTAGAGGTTTAAGCAGTAAGCTGTGCCCTGATAGGCTGTGTCCTGCTAGGCTGTGTGTGTGTGTCTCACCACATTGTCTCTGCTCAGGACCTCCAGGATGTTGTTGAGCAGCTCCACGCTGTTCCTCCGCTCGTCATGAGGCCCCTCCCCCATGTCCTTCAGGGCTCCGCTCAGCTCCCGAAGCATCATGGGTAGCAGAATGTCACGGCACTCTGAGGGACACAACACATATTCAGGATGGTCAGGTTCCAGCCATGCGCGCGCACACACACACACACACACACACACACACACACACACACACACACACACACACACACACACACACACACACACACACACACACACACACACACACACACACACACACACACACACACACACACACACACACACACACACACGCAGGTGATCAAACAACCGTACACATATAACAGGGTCTCTCAAACTGCACAACCACACACTGACCATTTAAACTGTAGTTATGTCCTTGAGCTGTTCTTGTCTATTGATGTTCTGTATTATGTCATGGTTCATGTTCTGTGTGGACCCCTGGAAAAGTAGCTGCTGCTTTTACAACAGCTAATGGGGATCCTAATAAAATACCAAATACCAAACTCAATGCTCTCCATTCTTTAATCTCTCTTTCTTTCCCTCCCTCTCTCTAGCCGCAGGTAGACTAAGCACATTAAAAGCTCATTTAGGCAGAGGAGAGTCATTATTAACAGAGAGCAAGCAGGCAAGTCGTGCTGAGATAGCCTGGGTCTAACCTAGCACTCAATCACTGCACTGAGAGAGACAGGAAACCTAGCACTCAATCACTGCACTGAGAGAGACAGGAAAGGTGGGAGGAAAGGGGGAGGACAGGGATGAGGGGAGAAGTGGGAGGAAATGGGGAGGAGAGGAGACATGGCAGTTAGGGGGGGGGGAGAGGGAGAAGAAGAAGAGAGAGAGGAGGGGGAAGGTAAAGAGAGAGTAGTACACTGCCAAGAGATGTACACAGCTCAGTGACCCAGAAAAGGAGATGTACACAGCTCAGTGATCCAGAGAAGGAGATGTACACAGCTCAGTGACCCAGAGAAGGAGATGTACACAGCTCAGTGACCCAGAGAAAGAGATGTACACAGCTCAGTGACCCAGAGAAGGAGATGTACACAGCTCAGTGACCCAGAGAAGGAGATGAACACAGCTCAGTGATCCAGAGAAAGAGATGTACACATCTCAGTGACCCAGAGAAGGAGATGTACACAGCTCAGTGACCCATAGAAGGAGATGTACACACCTCAGTGAACCAGAGAAAGAGATGTACACAGCTCAGTGACCCAGAGAAGGAGATGTACACAGCTCAGTGACCCAGAGAAGGAGATGTACACAGCTCAGTGATCCAGAGAAAGAGATGTACACAGCTCAGTGACCCAGAGAAGGAGATGTGCACAGCTCAGTGACCCAGAGAAAGAGATGTACACAGCTCAGTGACCCAGAGAAGGAGATGTACACAGCTCAGTGACCCAGAGAAGGAGATGTACACAGCTCAGTGACCCAGAGAAGGAGATGTACACAGCTCAGTGACCCAGAGAAGGAGATGTACACAGCTCAGTGACCCAGAGAAAGAGAGAATAAACACAGATAAAGTGAGAAAGTTGATCTTCCTACTTGCTACTGTTTATGTGAACAGTGAGAGATAAGAGACGAGACATTGTGTTGACTCTCCTCTAATGTAAACATGTCCAAACCCAATCAACCACTCCTCCCCTACACAAGTTCTACTCAAACATATTGTGGTTACAATATAACACACCTGTCTGGTGATATATGAAATAGTAAGTTAGCCAGAACGGCCCATAGGGCAGGAAGTTATCTCCTGTTTCTGCAGTGTGAGGTAGCTTGATGTAAAAGTACACCGCCTGGACAGGACGCTAGTCCATCGCTCGGCCATGAAATAGACTGGGCCAATATTTCTTAAAATGAGGTGAGAGGGAGAGAAGCTGAGAGAGTGAGAGAGTGAGGAGTTGTGAGGAGGTGAGAGAGGGTGAGGAGGTGAGAGAGGGTGAGGAGGTGAGAGAGGGTGAGAAGGTGAGAGAGTGAGGAGGTGAGAGAGGGTGAGGAGGTGAGAGATGGTGAGGAGGTGAGAGAGGGTGAGGAGGTGAAAGAGGGTGAGAAGGTGAGAGAGTGAGGAGGTGAGAGAGGGTGAGGAGGTGAGAGAGGGTGAGGAGGTGAGAGAGGGTGAGGAGGTGAGAGAGGGTGAGGAGTTGAGAGAGGGTGAGAAGGTGAGAGGGTGAACAGGTGAGAGAGGGTGAGAAGGTGAGAGAGGCTGAGGAGGTGAGAGAGGCTGAGAAGGTGAGAGAGGCTGAGGAGGTGAGAAGGAGAAAGAGGGTGAAGAGCTGAGAGAAGGTCCGGAAGTGAGAGAGGCTGAGGAGGTGAGAGGGTAAGAGCGGGTGAGGAGGTGAGAGAGGGTGAGGAGGTGAGAGAAGGTGAGAAGGTGAGGGAGGATGAGAAGGTGAGAGGGAAAGGAGGTGAGAGAGGATGATGAGGTAGGAGAAAGAGGGTGAGAAGTTGAGAGGGTGAGAGAAGGTGAGGAGGTGACAGAGGGTGAGGAGGTAAGAGAGGGTAAGAAGGTGAGAGAGGGTGAGAAGGTAAGGAGGTGAGATAGGGTGATAAGGTGAGAGGGTGAGGGAGTGAAAAGGGGTGATAAGGTGAGAGGGAGAGGAAGTGAGAGAGGGTGATAAGGTAAGAGGGTGAGGAAGTGAGAAAGGGTGAGAGGGTGATAAGGTGAGAGGGTGAGGAAGTGAGAGAGGATGATAAGGTGAGAGGGTGAGGAAGTGAGAGAGAGTAATAAGGTGAGAGGGTGAGGAAGTGAGAGGGTGAGGAAGTGAGAGAGAGTATTGCTGTACCAGCCAAGAACAAAATAACAAAATTACCCAGCAAGCAATTTTCAAGGCCAGACCACTTCAACCCTGTTTGTGCATACGCACGTGCGTGTGCTCTGCAGGATGTATTTCCCCCCCCCCCACACACACACACACAGACACACACAGACACACACACACACACACACACACACACACACACACACACACACACACACACACACACACACACACACACACACACACACACACACACACACACACACACACACACAGCCTGAAGTACTAATCTTTATTAAATTCTAAAAACTGTGTTTACTCTCTATAAACTCAGTTTTTGTTTATGTATTTGAGTGTGTGTGTGTGTGTGTGTTTGTCTGTATGTGTGTGTGTCTAATTGAATAGAAATGAACAGCCATCCCTGGCTGGCAGGCAGTGGATACAGCCATGATAAATCAGCAGCCAGCTGAAAGCTACTTTCCATTTTTCATTTCATGCCATCGAGTCCCAGCCAACACAATAAACTATCTAGCATGGTAATAAGGTGACATTCCAATTACTGGCGGGCATCTAAATCAGAGCCCTCTTCCTCCTCCTCTTCTCTCTCTCTTTCACTGGTTGGTTAGGATCCCTGGCTCAGAGTTAGATTGGGAAGGTAATGGAGGAGGCCAGTCCTGGAACAAGCAGCTACATCTAGGGGGTGGAAAGGACTGGTGGTAGGCCAAATCACTACTACTATCTCTCTGTGTCTCTGTCTGTCTGTCTTGTCTGTCTGTCTCTCTATCTGTCTCTCTGTCTCTCTGTCTCTCTCTCTGTCTCTCTGTCTGTCTCTCTCTGCCTCTATCTGTCTGTCTCTCTGTCTCTCTCTCTTGTCTGTCTGTCTGTCTGTCTGTCTGTCTGTCTGTCTGTCTGTCTGTCTGTCTGTTTCTCTGTCTCTCTGTCACTGTCTGTTTGTCTCTTTCTCTGTCTGTCTTTTTCTGTCTGTCCGTCCGTCTCTCTCTGCCTGTCTCTCTTTCAACAGCATACCAAGTGTATTGATCCATTAATTGTCTGTTTATTTGATTATGTCTACTGATGTGTTTAATTGACACGTTAAGAGAGGTATAGATGAAGAAATTTATTTATTTGTCCCTGTCCTCTCCTCGGCTCGTCAGTACGCAGTATCTGCCCTCTTCCTCTCAGATCCTTAGACAGAGCCTTGTCCAAAATAACAAACAACTGACGGACGGACAGACAGAGACAGACTGACGGACAGACAGACAGAATGAGAAACAGACAGACAGAGAGACAGACAGTCATTTCCTCAACTGACAAAACTCCATCTACTCTTCTCCATTACCCCCCTCACTCATCTCTCCCACCTCTCTCTCCCCCTCCACCCCTCTCCCCCCTCACTCATCTCTCCCACCTCTCTCTCCTCCTCCACCCCTCTTCCCCCTCACTCATCTCTCCCACCTCTCTCTCCTCCTCCACCCCTCTCCCCCCTCACTCATCTCTCCCACCTCTCTCTCCTCCTCCACCCCTCTCCCCCTCCACCCCTCTCCCCCCTCCACTCATCTCTCCCACCTCTCTCTCCTCCTCCACCCCTCTCCCCCTCCACCCCTCTCCCCCCTCCACTCATCTCTCCCACCTCTCTCCCCTCCTCCACCCCTCTCCTCCTCCACTCCTTTCCCCCCTCACTCATCTCTCCCACCTCTCTCTCCTCCTCCACCCCTCTCCCCCTCACGCATCTCTCCCACCTCTCTCTCCCCCCTCCACCCCTCTCCCCCCTCACTCATCTCTCCCACCTCTCTCCCCTCCTCCACCCCTCTCCTCCTCCACCCCCCTCCACCCCTCTCCCCCCTCACTCATCTCTCCCACCTCTCTCTCCTCCTCCACCCCTCTCCCCCCTCACTCATCTCTCCCACCTCTCTCTCCTCCTCCACCCCTCTTCCCCCTCACTCATCTCTCCCACCTCTCGCTCCTCCTCCACTCCTTTCCCCCCTCACTCATCTCTCCCACCTCTCTCCCCTCCTCCACCCCTCTCCTCCTCCACCCCTCTCCCCCCTCACTCATCTCTCCCACCTCTCTCTCCTCCTCCACCCCTCTCCCCCTCACGCATCTCTCCCACCTCTCTCTCCCCCCTCCCCCCTCTCCCCCCTCACTCATCTCTCCCTACTCTCTCTCCTCCTCCACCCCTCTCCTCCTCCACCCCTCTCCCCCCTCCACCCCTCTCCCCCCTCACTCATCTCTCCCACCTCTCTCTCCTCCTCCACCCATCTCCCCCTCCACCCCTCTCCCACCTCCCTCTCCCCCTCCCCCCACCTCTCTCACCACCCAACCCAACAGTTTCCATAGTAACCATAGTAACCTTGGCAAGACGGAGCTGCTCTTCCTCCCGGGGAAGGACTGCCCGTTCCATGATCTTGCCATCACGGTTGACAACTCCATTGTGTCCTCCTCCCAGAGCGCTAAGAACCTTGGCGTGATCCTGGACAACACCCTGTCGTTCTCAACCAACATCAAGGCGGTGACCCGTTCCTGTAGGTTCATGCTCTACAACATTCGCAGAGTACGACCCTGCCTCACACAGGAAGCGGCGCAGGTCCTAATCCAGGCACTTGTCATCTCCCGTCTGGATTACTGCAACTCGCTGTTGGCTGGGCTCCCTGCCTGTGCGATTAAACCCCTACAACTCATCCAGAACGCCGCAGCCCGTCTGGTGTTCAACCTTCCCAAGTTCTCTCACGTCACCCCGCTCCTCCGCTCTCTCCACTGGCTTCCAGTTGAAGCTCGCATCCGCTACAAGACCATGGTGCTTGCCTACGGAGCTGTGAGGGGAACGGCACCTCCGTACCTTCAGGCTCTGATCAGGCCCTACACCCAAACAAGGGCACTGCGTTCATCCACCTCTGGCCTGCTCGCCTCCCTACCTCTGAGGAAGTACAGCTCCCGCTCAGCCCAGTCAAAACTGTTCACTGCTCTGGCACCCCAATGGTGGAACAAACTCCCCCACGACGCCAGGTCAGCGGAATCAATCACCACCTTCCGGAGACACCTGAAACCCCACCTCTTTAAGGAATACCTAGGATAGGATAAAGTCATCCTTCTAACCCCCCCCCCCCCCCCTTAGAGTTAGATGCACTATTGTAAAGTGGTTGTTCCACTGGACATCATAAGGTGAATGCACCAACTTGTAAGTCGCACTGGATAAGAGCGTCTGCTAAATGACTTAAATGTAAATGTAAATGTAACTCATCGTTGCATTCGGGATGGGTGTAGAGTAGTAATCAAAGATGACTATGAACAGATCAGACAGTATGTGCTTTTAGTTTCAGCTGTGTGCGTTTGGGGTGTAAATGACTCATGTATAGAATAAAATACACAGTCTCATACAGACATAGACATACAAGTTTATACACATACTGTACACCTGCACACATACTGTATGTAGAAACAATATGAAAAAGTGTGAAAATATATCAAGTCACTCCTGTAAGTCCCTCTGGATAAGAGAGTAAATGTAAATGTCCTTTTCCTTGCCTCTCTCTGAGTACAAGCACTGTCTGTTCTCTTGCTCAGTTAATACTGTTTATCTTCAGAAATCATATTGGGTTATCATAAAGACCGACGTGATCATTTACTGAAAACTAAAAAATATTACAAATGTATGGTCTCACCCCGCCTTAATCTATCGGATCAATTCTCTCTCATTTTCCTGTCTAAAACTAGGACGTGTAGTTGATTGTAGGTCTGGGTAGTAACCGTAGTGTCAGAGGGCTGGCGATGGAAGGAGAGAGAGATGGATGGTCGAACAATTGTCATAATGTTCTCCGTCACTTCATCTAAAGACATTTAAAGACATTTAAAGACATCTATTTGATTTAGTTAGTCTTTTCAATTACCAGTTTTGTTATTTTCTTTTGTACATATTATATGTTTCGCTGACATTATTCCTCACTTTCAAATAAAAGCCTCACTCTGGGCAAGACAAGTCAAGATCTGCTGCTGCTGCCTCCTCACTGTTAAAGTCCTACCGCAGGGCCTCCCTTCACAGACTTATAGACAGATAGAGGAGTTAGCACACAAACTGATAGACAGATAGAGGAGTTAGCACACAGATTAGATTGAACCCTCTGGCCTGCTTTAGAGAATAAGCAAGAAAACGAATGAACAACGGACTAATTATTTTATTGTCTCTGCTTGTCCTGATCTGTCGTTGCTTTCTTCTACCATCCCATCCAGTATGGTGCCTTTCTTCTACCATCCCATCCAGTATGGTGCCTTTCTTCTACCATCCCATCCAGTATGGTGCCTTTCTTCTACCATCCCATCCAGTATGGTGCCTTTCTTCTACCATCCCATCCAGTATGGTTCCTTTCTTCTACCATCCCATCCAGTATGGTGCCTTTCTTCTACCATCCCATCCAGTATGGTGCCTTTCTTCTACCATCCCATCCAGTATGGTTCATTTCTTCTACCATCCCATCCAGTATGGTTCCTTTCTTCTACCCTCCCATCCAGTATGGTTCATTTCTTCTACCATCCCATCCAGTATGGTTCCTTTCTTCTACCATCCCATCTAGTATGGTTCCTTTCTTCTACCATCCCATCCAGTATGGTTCCTTTCTTCTACCATCCCATCCAGTATGGTGCCTTTCTTCTACCATCCCATCCAGTATGGTGCCTTTCTTCTACCATCCCATCCAGTATGGTGCCTTTCTTCTACCATCCCATCCAGTATGGTTCATTTCTTCTACCATCCCATCCAGTATGGTTCCTTTCATCTACCATCCCATCCAGTATGGTTCCTTTCTTCTACCATCCCATCCAGTATGGTGCCTTTCTTCTACCATCCCATCCAGTATGGTGCCTTTCTTCTACCATCACATACAGTATGGTTCCTTTCATCTACCATCCCATCCAGTATGCTGCCTTTCTTCTACCATCCCATCCAGTATGGTTCCTTTCATCTACCATCCCATCCAGTATGGTGCCTTTCTTCTACCATCCCATCCAGTATGGTGCCTTTCTTCTACCATCCCATCCAGTATGGTGCCTTTCTTCTACAATCCCATCCAGTATGGTTCCTTTCTTCTACCATCCCATACAGTATGGTTCCTTTTTTCTACCATCCCATCCAGTATGGTTCCTTTCTTCTACCATCCCATCCAGTATGGTGTCTTTCTTCTACCATCCCATCCAGTATGGTTCCTTTCTTCTACCATCCCATCCAGTATGGTTCCTTTCATCTACCATCCCATCCAGTATGGTTCCTTTCTTCTACCATCCCATCCAGTATGGTGTCTTTCTTCTACCATCCCATCCAGTATGGTGCCTTTCTACTACCATCCCATCCAGTATGGTTCCTGTCTTCTACCATCCCATCCAGTATGGTTCCTTTCTTCTACCATCCCATCCAGTATGGTGCCTTTCTACTACCATCCCATCCAGCATGGTTCCTTTCTTCTACCATCCCATCCAGTATGGTTCCTTTCTTCTACCATCCCATCCAGTATGGTGCCTTTCTACTACCATCCCATCCTACATGGTTCCTTTCTTCTACCATCCCATCCAGTATGGTTCATTTCTTCTACCATCCCATCCAGATTGGTTCCTTTCTTCTACCATCCCATCCAGTATGGTGCCTTTCTTCTACTATCCCATCCAGTATGGTGCCTTTCTTCTACCATCCCATCCAGTATGGTTCCTTTCTTCTACCATCCCATCCAGTATGGTTCCTTTCCTCTACCATCCCATCCAGTATGGTTCCTTTCTTCTACCATCCCATCCAGTATGGTTCCTTTCTTCTACCATCCCATCCAGTATGGTTCCTTTCTTCTACCATCCCATCCAGTATGGTTCCTTTCTTCTACCATCCCATCCAGTATGGTGCCTTTCTTCTACCATCCCATCCAGTATGGTGTCTTTCTTCTACCATCCCATCCAGTATGGTTCCTTTCTTCTACCATCCCATCCAGTATGGTGTCTTTCTTCTACCATCCCATCCAGTATGGTTCATTTCTTCTACCATCCCATCCAGTATGGTTCCTTTCTTCTACCATCCCATCCAGTATGGTCCCTCTCTTCTACCATCCCATCCAGTATGGTCCCTCTCTTTTACCATCCCATCCGGTTTTGATGTGTTCAACCTGTCACACTGATTGTCAGACGGAAGAATAATTTGTGTAAATTGAGCCATTATTGCTTCTCATAAATGTTTCTGGGCAACCAGAAACAGATTAGCCATTGTGACAGAGACGTGCGTGTGTGTGTGCGTGCGCATGTGTTTGTACAGTCTGTGCCTGCCAGGCTCCTTAATCCATGGAGCGTAAGTCAAATTAATCTAGAGGGAAAAAATCCAATCCGTTCAAATGTTACACATGGTCCATGGATGCAACCTAGTGTCATAAACCCTAGGACAGAGACAACCAGCCCTAGAAACACACACACACACACACACACACACACACACACACACACACACACACACACACACACACACACACACACACACACACACACACACACACACACACACACACACACACACACACACACACACACACACATACACACACAAATAACAGACACACACATAACAGACACACACATAACCCCCCCCCCCCCCCCCCGGCACACAAACACACACACACTTACAACTCTCCCTTGTCACTCAGTGTTTCCCCATAGTGATGGGAGGCAGACAGGTAGATTCAACAGGTATTGGGAGGCAGACAGGTAGATTCAACAGGTATTGGGAGGCAGACAGGTAGATTTACTATGTATTGGGAAGCAGACAGGTAGATTCACTATGTATTGGGAGGCAGACAGGTAGATTTGCTATATATTGGGAAGCAGACAGGTAGATTCACTATGTTTTGGGAGGCAGACAGGTAGATTTACTATGTATTGGGAGGCAGACAGGTAGATTCACTATGTATTGGGAGGCAGACAGCTAGATTCACTATGTATTGGGAGGCAGACAGGTAGATTTACTATGTATTGGGAGGCAGACAGCTAGATTCACTATGTATTGGGAGGCAGACAGGTAGATTTACTATGTATTGGGAGGCAGACAGGTAGATTTACTATGTATTGGGAGGCAGACAGGTAGATTTACTATGTATTGGGAGGCAGACATGTAGATTCACTATGTATTGGGAGGCAGTGATATCAGACCAGAACCCATTAGCTGGTATAAAATGTACTCCCCTCCTGCATACTTGACTGGCCTAAACGCTCTCCCACAAACAGGCTCACATCTACAACCCAAGGCCAAATACATCTCAATTAAAATGATAGTCAGCCCTTATTTAGCGACTCAGGGTTGAGATGGTATGAATGAATAAATAAATGGATAAGCAAGGCAGTCACTCCAAGATGGCACAGCAGTCAGACGTCCTTTGTCCTCATCTTGTCGTGTCCCGTATATACAGTGGGGAGAACAAGTATTTGATACACTGCTGATTTTGCAGGTTTTCCTACTTACAAAGCATGTAGAGGTCTGTAATTTTTATCATAGGTACACTTCAACTGTGAGAGACGGAATCTAAAACAAAAATCCAGAAAATCACATTGTATGATTTTTAAGTAATTAATTTGCATTTTCTATTTTGCCAATTGGATTGATCCCCTCTACCACACGGAACCCCACTAATCTACCGACGGAAACGCACGAGTTGGCTAAAAACAGACCTCCATCCTATGCTAGCTTGCTACCGATGGCCCGGCTAGCTGTCTGAATCGCCGTGACCCCAACCAACCTCTACTCACTGGACCCTTATGATCAATCGACTAAGCATGCCTCTCCTTAATGTCAATATGCCTTGGCCATTGCTGTTCTGGTTAGTGTTTATTGGCTTATTTCACTGTAGAGCCTCTAGCCCTGCTCACTATACCTTATCCAACCATGACAGCGCGATGACATCGATGACATCACCTGGTTTCAATGATGTTTCTAGAGACAATATCTCTCTCATCATCACTCAATACCTAGGTTTACCTCCACTGTATTCACATCCTACCATACCTTTGTCTGTACATTATTCCTTGAAGCTATTTTATCGCCCCCAGAAACGTCCTTTTACTCTCTGTTCTAGACGTTCTAGACGACCAATTCTCATATCTTTTAGCCGTACCCTTATCCTACTCCTCCTCTGTTCCTCTGGTGATGTAGAGGTAAATCCAGGCCCTGCAGTACCTAGCTCCACTCCTATTCCCCAGGCGCCCTCTTTTGATGACTTCTGTAACCGTAATAGCCTTGGTTTCATGCATGTTAACATTAGAAGCCTAAGTTTGTTTTATTCACTGCTTTAGCACACTCTGCCAACCCGGATGTTCTAGCCGTGTCTGAATCCTGGTTTAGGAAGACCACCAAAAATTCTGACAATTTCATCCCTAACTACAACATTTTCAGACAAGATAGAACGGCCAAAGGGGGCGGTGTTGCAATCTACTGAAAAGATAACCTGCAGAGTTCTGTCCTACTATCCAGGTCTGTGCCCAAACAATTTGAACTTCTACTTTTAAAAATCCACCTCTCTAAAAACAAGTCTCTCACCGTTGCCGCCTGCTATAGACCACCCTCTGCCACCAGCTGTGCTCTGGACACAATATGTGAACTGATTGCCACCCATCTATCTTCAGAGCTCGTGCTGCTAGGCGACCTAAACTGGAACATGCTTAACACCCCAGCCATCCTATAATCTAAGCTTGATGCCCTCAATCTCACACAAATGATCAATGAACCTACCAGTTACAACCCCAAAGCCGTAAACACGGGCACCCTCATAGATATCATCCTAACCAACTTGCCCTCTAAATACACCTCTGCTGTTTTCAACCAAGATCTCAGCGATCACTGCCTCATTGCCTGCATCCGTAATGGGTCAGCGGTCAAACGACCTCCACTCATCACTGTCAAACGCTCCCTGAAACACTTCAGCGAGCAGGCCTTTCTAATCGACCTGGCCGGGGTATCCTGGAAGGATATTGATCTCATCCCGTCAGTAGAGGATGCCTGGTTATTTTTTTTTAAACGCCTTCCTCACCATCTTAAATAAGCATGCCCCATTCAAGAAATTTAGAACCAGGAACAGATATAGCCCTTGGTTCTCTCCAGACCTGACTGCCCTTAACCAACACAAAAACATCCTATGGCGTTCTGCATTAGCATCGAACAGCCCCCGTGATATGCAACTTTTCAGGGAAGCTAGAAACCAATATACACAGGCAGTTAGAAAAGCCAAGGCTAGCTTTTTCAAGCAGAAATGTGCTTCCTGCAACACAAACTCAAAAAAGTTCTGGGACACTGTAAAGTCCATGGAGAATAAGAACATCTCCTCCCAGCTGCCCACTGCACTGAAGATAGGAAACACTGTCACCACCGATAAATCCACTATAATTGAGAATTTCAATAAGCATTTTTCTATGGCTGCCAATGCTTTCCACCTGGCTACCCCTACCCCGGTCAACAGCACTGCACCCCCCACAGCTACTCACCCAAGCCTTCCCCATTTCTCCTTCTCCCAAATCCAGTCAGCTGATGTTCTGAAAGAGCTGCAAAATCTGGACCCCTACAAATCAGCCGGGCTAGATAATCTGGACCCTTTCTTTCTAAAATGATCTGCTGAAATTGTTGCCACCCCTATTACTAGCCTGTTCAACCTCTCTTTCGTGTCGTCTGAGATTCCCAAAGATTGAAAGCAGCTGCGGTCATCCCCCTCTTCAAAGGGGGGGACACTCTTGACCCAAACTGCTACAGACCTATATCTATCCTACCCTGCCTTTCTAAGGTCTTCGAAAGCCAAGTCAACAAACAGATTACCGACCATTTCGAATCCCACCATACCTTCTCCGCTCAGCCACGCTCAAGGTCCTAAACGTTATCTTAACCGCCATCGATAAGAAACAATACTGTGCAGCCGTATTCATTGACCTGGCCAAGGCTTTCGACTCTGTCAATCACCACATCCTCACCGGCAGCCTCGACAGCCTTGGTTTCTCAAATGATTGCCTCGCCTGGTTCACCAACTACTTCTCTGATAGAGTTCAGTGTGTCAAATCGGAGGGTCTGTTGTCCGGGCCTCTGGCAGTCTCTATGGGGGTGCCACAGGGTTAAATTCTTGGACCGACATCAATGATGTCGCTCTTGCTGCTTGTGAGTCTCTGATCCACCTCTACGCAGACGACACCATTCTGTATACATCTGGCCCTTCTTTGGACACTGTGTTAACAACCCTCCAGGCGAGCTTCAATGTTATACAACTCTCCTTCCGTGGCCTCCAATTGCTCTTAAATACAAGTAAAACTAAATGCATGCTCTTCAACCGATCGCTGCCTGCACCTGCCCGCCTGTCTAACATCACTACTCTGGACGGCTATGACTTAGAATATGTGGACAACTACAAATACCTAGGTGTCTGGTTAGACTGTAAACTCTCCTTCCAGACTCACATCAAACATCTCCAATCCAAAGTTAAATCTAGAGTTGGCTTCTTATTCCGCAACAAAGCATCCTTCACTCATGCTGCCAAACATACCCTTGTAAAACTGACCTTACTACCAATCCTCGACTTCGGTGATGTCATTTAGAAAATAGCCTCCAATACCCTACTCAATAAATTGGATGCAGTCTATCACAGTGCCATCCGTTTTGTCACCAAAGCCCCATATACTACCCACCACTGCGACCTGTACGCTCTCGTTGGCTGGCCCTCGCTTCATACTCGTCGCCAAACCCACTGGCTCCAGGTCATCTACAAGACCCTGCTAGGTAAAGTCCCCACTTATCTCAGCTCGCTGGTCACCATAGCAACACCCACCTGTAGCACGCGCTCCAGCAGGTATATCTCTCTGGTCACCCCCAAACCCAATTCTTCCTTTGGCCGCCTCTCCTTCCAGTTCTCTGCTGCCAATGACTGGAACGAACTACAAAAATCCCTGAAACTGGAAACACTTATCTCCCTCACTAGCTTTAAGCACCAGCTGTCAGAGCAGCTCACAGATTACTGAACCTGTACATAGCCCATCTATAATTTAGCCCAAACAACTACCTCTTTCCCTACTGTATTTATTTATTTATTTATTTATTTAGCTCATTTGCACCCCATTATTTATATCTCTACTTTGCACATTCTTCCACTGCAAATCAACCATTCCAGTGTTTTACTTGCTATATTGTATTTACTTCGCCACCATGGCCTTATTTTAATTGTATTTTAATTTTTAATTTTTTTGCCTTCACCTCCCTTATCTCACCTCACTTGCTCACATTGTATATAGACTTATTTTTCTACTGTATTATTGACTGTATGTTTGTTTTACTCCATGTGTAACTCTGTGTTGTTGTATGTGTCGAACTGTTTTGCTTTATCTTGGCCAGGTCGCAATTGTTCTCAATTGTTCTCTTGCCTACCTGGTGAATTAAATGTGAAGTAAAAAAAAAAAAAAAAAAAAAGATGAATTGTGTTAGGAATCGTCACACAGGGTGATTCATGAATGTCACAACTGACCAGTGACAGGCTCGGAAGGAGACAGAGGTTCGCTGATGAGCTACATGAACTTTGCGTGCGTCCATCCAGCTAACAAACACAGAGGTCAATCTCTCTCTCTCTCTCTCTCTCTCTCTCTCTCTCTCTCTCTCTCTCTCTCTCTCTCTCTCTCTCTCTCTCTCTCTCTCTCTCTCTCTCTCTCTCTCTCTCTCTCTCTCTCTCTCTCTCCATCAACAATTTCCTCCCATCTCTCCCATGACATTACTCTTTCCTCACTCCGTCCCTCTCTTTCCCCTCTCTCTCCCCTCCCTCTCCCCTCCCTCTCTCTTCCCTCTCTCTTCCCTCTCTGTGTTAATGCAGAGTGACTCTGGGCACAGTGACAGTTGGCCATTGGCCGCAGTGCGCTCGGAGCCCCTGGGGGAATCAATCACCGCCAACGTGATCAATATGGGAGGAGCGTCCAGGCCATGCCACTCCGCGATGTCGAGCTCCCCGCAACTCTACCCCCCCGTCCCCCATCCCAGTCCCCGTCCCCAACTATACCAGGCAGCTACCGGGCATGGCTGACTGATGACTCACCCACGGCAATATCGACCAAAAACAACATCGATAATCATCAACCGCAAACCAGCTAAATAACACACACACACACATCCCAGACACAACAACATCTGTCACCCGGAGACAAAGACGGGCCAGGGAGCGGTGAACAGGGAGGAGAGAGGATGGGGGTGATACGGGACGAAGGGGAGGGGGGTAGCTGTCTGTCTAACTGCCAACGAGCCTCTTCTGCTGCTGGGCTCTCTGTCTCTCTGTCTCTCTCTCTCTCTCTCTCTCTCTCTCTCTCTCTGTCTCTCTCTCTCTCTCTCTCTCTCTCTCTCTCTCTCTCTCTCTCTCTCTCTCTCTCTCTCTCTCTCTCTCTCTCTCTCTTTAACATATTCGTTCCGATATTAGTTTAAAAACAAACAGTGGAGCGGGGTGCTGTGACAACGATGCCAAAATGTCAGACGTGTCTGTCTCCGTGGAGATGGTTCGGTAACGGACCACTTATCAGGAGCCAATTAGAGAACAGTAGCACCAGAGGTCTCCATCTATCAGACTGGGGGGGGGGCTACTAAGGGAGAGGATTGGCCACTTATCACATCACTACTAGCCAATTAGGCCCTCGTAATAAGATCTGAGTGGAGGAAAGGAGAGGGAGTGAAGTGGGGGCGTAGTGTGTTTGAATGGTGATGTAGGGTACTTAAGAGAACCCATATATCTGATCTTAACCAAACAGGCCTAACGTTGACATCTCTTCCTAGATAAGGCATGTGATTGGTTGGCTGCTCATATGGTAGTCAACATGGAGGTCAGTCATTGCTCAGTTGCCTAGCATGGAGGGACCTGATTGGTCAGTCTGTCTTACCCTGCTTCTGGAAGAGTTTGCTGCTGACAATCTCTGTCATGGAGGCCACCTTGTGTTTCTGCAGCTTGTCAGGAGGGATACAGGTGTAGAAGTCATACAGCAACCGACTGGAGAGAGGGAGAGAGGGAGAGAGGGAGAGAGGGAGAGAGGGAGAGAGGGAGAGAGGGAGGAAGAGGGAGAGAGGGAGAGAGGGAGAGAGGGAGGAAGAGGGAGAGAGGGAGAGAGGGAGGAAGCGGGAGAGAGGGAGGAAGAGGGAGAGAGGGAGAGAGGGAGAGAGGGGGGAAGAAGGAGAGAGGGAGGAAGAGGGAGAGAGGGAGAGAGGGAGAGAGGGAGGAAGAGGGAGAGAGGGAGGAAGAGGGAGAGAGGGAGAGAGGGAGGGAGGGAGGGAGAGAGGGAGAGAGGGAGGAAGAGGGAGAGAGGGAGGAAGAGGGAGAGAGGGAGAGAGGGAGAGAGGGAGAGAGGGAGAGGGAGAGAGGGAGGAAGAGGGAGAGAGGGAGGAAGAGGGAGAGAGGGAGAGAGGGGGGAAGAGGGAGAGAGGGAGGAAGAGGGAGAGAGGGAGAGAGGGAGGAAGAGGGAGAGAGGGAGAGAGGGAGGAAGAGGGAGAGAGGGAGGAAGAGGGAGAGAGGGAGAGAGGGAGAGAGGGAGGAAGAGGGAGAGAGGGAGGAAGAGGGAGAGAGGGAGGAAGAGGGAGAGAGGGAGGAAGAGGGAGAGAGGGAGAGAGAGAGGGAGAGAGGGAGGAAGAGGGAGGGGGTGTAGAGAGAGGGTAGAGGGAGACGAAGAGAGAGAGAGATGTAAACCATATTAACATGTGTTTCCCATGCCAGTAAAGCCCTTTGAATGGAGAGTCTGATAGGGTACGGAGAGAGACGGACGGAAAGAGATGCAAGGAAATGGAGAGAGGGGAGCTACAGTTTTAATAAAATACTTTCAATTCAGTTGTAAATAGCACATGGTTCATTTCATGTAGAGTGGAAGTATTTTCTTGTTTTCTATGCGCTTTTATTCAATCAGGAAGTCTTCTAAGCTCAGGTGCGAGGCGAACGCTACCGCAGCATATATGAATAGCATTACACCATTACCACAGCGGATGAAATTACATGCCTTATTCAAAACCAAACACTAAATGCCATTCTGCCTGACCTGAGCAGACTCAGGAGGAAAGAGACACAGATACAGCTAGACAGCACAGAGACTGGAGCTGCTTCCCCAACGGCACCATATCCCCTATATAGTGCACTACTTTTGACCAGGGTATACAGGGAGTAGGGTGCCATTAGGGAGGCCTAGCTAGGCCTCATGAAAACAGATGAGCCAAACTAACGACGGACACTAATGAAGACACCAGTTGGTGTCACCCTCAGCCCGTAATCCAATCAAATAATAATTAAACGAGCCGGTTACAAAGCCTTGGTCGCTTCTTAGGGAGATTGAGCATGGGGGCTGCCATTCCACATTCCTCGTCCCTCAGCCGGAGGTGTGCATGTGGCTGATATAGAACCTCCATTAGGCAGATGAACAACACAAATGGAATAATAAATCAGTTTTCTGGACAGTAGAAAGAACATTCCCGTGGTGCCTCGCATGCTAATCAGGCTCTGTAATTATCTGAGAGTAATTAAAAACTGAAACGTCATGTTATTGTATTATATACAGCTGTCGGTCTGTCTTACAGCATGCCACGTTCCATCCCTACTTGGAGCAGGCCTGCTGGTTGTTTGTGTTAATTGGCGCTCCCATAATGGCCCAGCGTACTGCAACACAGGGTTGACATATCAACATGGGCACCCTCATAACAGATGTTTCTCGTCATCTCCTCCATATCCTCACTCAGTCACTGTGTCTGCACCAGTAGACTACATATCAACCATGATTGAACACATCCAGATGTGGATGTTGTTGTGTCTGTTGGCATCTGTTGGTGTGTGTGTATTCGGATCTGGTGGTGTGTGTATTCGGATCTGGTGGTGTGTGTATTCGGATCTGGTGGTGTGTGTATTCGGATCTGGTGGTGTGTGTATTCGGATCTGGTGGTGTGTGTATTCGGATCTGGTGGTGTGTGTATTCGGATCTGTTGGTGTGTGTATTCGGATCTGTTGGTGTGTGTATTCGGATCTGTTGGTGTGTGTATTCGGATCTGTTGGTGTGTGTATTCGGATCTGTTGGTGTGTGTATTGGGATCTGTTGGTGTGTGTATTGGGATCTGGTGGTGTGTGTATTCGGATCTGTTGGTGTGTGTATTGGGATCTGTTGGTGTGTGTATTCGGATCTGTTGGTGTGTGTATTGGGATCTGGTGGTGTGTGTATTCGGATCTGTTGGTGTGTGTATTGGGATCTGGTGGTGTGTGTATTGGGATCTGGTGGTGTGTGTATTGGGATCTGTTGGTCAGTGTACTGGGATCTGTTGGTGTGTGTATTAGGATCTGGTGGTGTGTGTATTGGGATCTGTTGGTCTGTGTACTGGGATCTGTTGGTGTGTATATTGGGATCTGGTGGTGTGTGTATTGGGATCTGTTGGTGTGTGTGTATTGGGATCTGGTGGTGTGTGTATTGGGATCTGGTGGTGTGTGTATTGGGATCTGGTGGTGTGTGTATTGGGATCTGTTGGTCTGTGTACTGGGATCTGTTGGTGTGTGTATTGGGATCTGGTGGTGTGTGTATTGGGATCTGTTGGTGTGTGTGTGTATTGGGATCTGTTGGTGTGTGTATTGGGATCTTTTAGTCTGTGTACTGGGATCTGGTGGTGTGTGTACTGGGATCTGTTGGTGTGTGTATTGGGATCTGTTGGTGTGTGGATTGGGATCTGGTGGTGTGTGTATCTGGATCTGTTGGTGTGTGTATTGGGATCTATTGGTGTGTGTATTGTGATCTGTTGTTGTGTGTATTGGGATCTGGTGGTGTGTGTATTGGGATCTGGTGGTGTGTGTTTCGGGATCTGTTGTGTATATTGGAATATGTTGTGTGTATTGTGATATGGTGTTGTGTATTGGGATATGTTGTTTTTTTGGCATCTGGTGTGTGTATTGGGATATGTTGTGTGTATTGGGATCTGTTTTGTGAATTGGGATCTGTTTTGTGTATTGGGATCTGTTGTGTGTGTTGGGATCTGTTTTGTGTATTGTGTCTGTTTTGTGTATTGGGATATGTTGTGTGTATTGGGATCTGTTGTGTGTATTGGGATCAGGTGTGTGTTTTAGGATATGTTGTTTTGTGCATTGGGACCTGTTTTGTATATTGGGATCAGTTGTGTGTTTTGGGATATGTTGATGTGTATATTGGGATATGTTGATGTGTGTATTGGGATATGTTGATGTGTGTATTGGGGTATGGTGATGTGTGTATTGGGATATGTTGATGTGTGTATTGGGATATGTTGATGTGTGTATTGGGATATGTTGATGTGTGTATTGGGATATGTTGATGTGTGTATTGGGATATGTTGATGTGTGTATTGGGATATGTTGATGTGTGTATTGGGATATGTTGATGTGTGTATTGGGATATGTTTTGTGTATTGGGATATGTTGTGTTTATCTTAACCATCTTTGATTTGTGTGGTTTGTTGTGTCTACAGTACATCACTTTGTGTGTGTGTGTGTGTGTGTGTGTGTGTGTGTGTGTGTGTGTGTGTGTGTGTGTGTGTGTGTGTGTGTGTGTGTGTGTGTGTGTGTGTGTGTGTGTGTGTGTGTGTGTGTGTGTGTGTGTGTGTGTGTGTGTGTGTGTGTGTGTGTGTGTGTGTGTGTGAGTGAGTGAGTGAGTGAGTGAGTGAGTGAGTGAGTGAGTGAGTGAGTGAGTGAGTGAGTGAGTGAGTGAGTGAGTGAGTGAGTGAGTGAGTGAGTGAGTGAGTGAGTGATTATCAGCCTGGTCCAGGTAACACCTCCATAACATTGTGCTGTCACTCAGCCACTCCAGACACAACAGACCAGACAGATGTAGACTGTCTGAACACACATCTCAGAGTCACACACACACACACACATCTCAGAGTCACACACACACACACACACACACACACACACACACACACACACACACACACACACACACACACACACACACACACACACACACACACACACACACACACACACACACACACACACACACACACACACACACACACACACACACACACACACACACACACACACACACACACCAGAGAGACAAGTCTCAGACACAGGTCACAGGAAGGTCAGGCCAGAAATAAAGACGTTGTCTGGAACCAAACCACTGTTTGTCATACAGAAACTAGAACCATTAAATGATACTGCTAAATTCATGTAAATGGTTCATGTTAAATGCTATAATTCTAAAAGCGTGTCGCATAGAGCCATATCTATATTCATTATGGGTAGTCTTTTAGGGGTTAATGAAAGGTTAATGGAGGAGGTGGTGAGTCCCTGTGAGTTATAGAGAACTGGGGAATAAGGTAGTGACCTTGGTAGAGGGCAGGGGGGCAGAGACAGTGTTTAAGACTGCGTTGTTTTTTGTGTTTATGTGGAGACAATGTGATGAGACAGTCAGAGGGTCAGATTTGGGGGACGTTGGGTACAGGTGACTGAGGTGAGGGATGAGGTGAGAGACATGTTGCTTCATATGGCATCCTGAGAAGGGTCTGAGTGATGTTGACAGTGGTTCTATTTCCTGTTCCTGTGAGATCTGTGAAAGGGGTCGCCATGGGGTGGTGGAGGCAGTGGAGGATAGCACTCACCTCAGGAGTTTGGCATCAAACACTGTCTCGATATCCTGCAAGACTGTTGGTAGGTACTTCAGAGCAGCCACCTGGAGAAAGAGAGAGAGGGGAACGAGAGAGAGGCAGAGACAGAGAGAGAAAGAGGCAGAGAAAGAGAGAGAGAGAGAAAGCGAGAAAGAGACACACGTGGATGGGGAAAGAATCATAAAACCTGAAATCAGGACAAATGAAGACATCAATAAATGAGCAAGAGATGAGAAGATGGAGAGAGTGAGATATAGAGAGTTAGGGGAGGAGAGAGAGGAGAGGAGGAGAGAAGCAGACAGGGGATAACAGGAGAGAGGAGGAGAAAGACAGAAGTGAGAGTGTTTACCTGCAGTAAGACTGTAGTGTTTTGGTCACTCGTCATCAGGTTGTTGATGGACTCAAAGAGTCTCCGAAGAGACTCCTCAAACTCTTCCTGTTCTTTTCCTTCATACAACCTGGAGAAAGAGAGAGAGAGAGAGAGAGAGAGAGAGAGAGAGAGAGAGATTAAAGAGGAAGAGAGGGAGCATGGTTAGTGTCTAAAACAGGAATTTAAAAAATTATGAAATTAATGAGTGAATGAAATTAAAGAGTGAAAGTGTACCAAACTCCAACACCATCGTTAAGTTTGCCAACGACGATGAGACAGCCTATAGGGAGGAGGTCAGAGACCTGGCAGTGTGGTGCAAGGATAGCAACCTATCCCTCAACGTGATCAAGACAAAGGAATGATTGTGGACTACAGGAAAAGGAGGATCGAGTATACCCTCATTCTCATCGATGGGGCTGTAGTGGACCAGGTTGAGAGTTTCAAGTTCCTTGGTGTCCACATCACCAACAAACTATCATGGTCCAAACATACCAAGGCAGTCGTGAAGAGGGCACGACAACTTCTATTCCCCCTCAGGAGACTGAAAATCTTTGGTATAGGTCCTTAAACCTCTAAAAGTTCTACAGCTGCACCATCGAGAGCATCCTGACTAGTTGCATTACCGCCTGGTATGGCAACTGCTTGGCCTCCAACCGCAAGACACTACAGAGGGTAGTGTGTACTGCCCAGTACATCACTGGGGCCAAGCTTCCTGCAATGCAGGACATCTATACCATGCGGTGTCAGAGGAAGGCCCTAAAAATTGACAAAGACTCCAGCCACCATAGTCATAGACTGTTCTCTTTGCACGGCAAGCGGTACCGGAGCGCCAAGTCTAGGTCCAAAAGGCTCCTTAACAGCTTCTACCCCCAAGCCATAAGACTCCTGAACATCTAATCAAATGCCTACCCGGACAATTTCCATTGCCCCCCCACCCCCATTTTTAAGCTGCTACTACTCTTTGTTTATTATCCATACATAGTCACTTTACCCCTACCTACATGTACATATTACCTCAATTGCCTTGACTAACCGGTGCCCCGCACATTGACTCTGTACCGGTACCTCCTGTATACAGTCTCCACATTGACGCTGTACCGGTACCCCCTGTATACAGTCTCCACATTGACTCTGTACCGGTACCCCCTGTATACAGTCTCCACATTGACTCTGTACCGGTACCCCCTGTATACAGTCTCCACGTTGACTCTATACTGGTACCCCATGTATACAGTCTCCACATTGACTCTGTACCGGTACCCCCTGTATACAGTCTCCACATTGACTCTGTACCGGTACCCCATGTATACAGTCTCCACATTGACTCTGTACCGGTACCCCCTGTATACAGTCTCCACATTGACTCTGTACCGGTACCCCCTGTATACAG
Organism: Salvelinus alpinus; assembly: GCF_045679555.1. Lineage (NCBI taxonomy): Eukaryota > Metazoa > Chordata > Actinopteri > Salmoniformes > Salmonidae > Salvelinus > Salvelinus alpinus. Next base: position 60,917,878 of record NC_092092.1, read on the forward strand.
TCTCCACATTGACTCTGTACCGGTACCCCATGTACACAGTCTCCACATTGACTCTGTACCGGTACCCCATGTATACAGTCTCCACATTGACTCTGTACCGGTACCCCCTGTATACAGTCTCCATATTGACTCTGTACCGGTACCCCCTGTATACAGTCTCCACATTGACTCTGTACCGGTACCCCCTGTAAACAGTCTCCACATTGACTCTGTACCGGTACCCCATGTATACAGTCTCCACATTGACTCTGTACCGGTACCCCCTGTATACAGTCTCCACATTGACTCTGTACCGGTACCCCCTGTATACAGTCTCCACATTGACTCTGTACCGGTACCCCATGTATATAGTCTCCACATTGACTCTGTACCGGTACCCCCTGTATACAGTCTCCACATTGACTCTGTACCGGTACCCCCTGTATACAGTCTCCACATTGACTCTGTACCGGTACCCCCTGTATACAGTCTCCACATTGACTCTGTACCGGTACCCCCTGTATACAGTCTCCACATTGACTCTGTACCGGTACCTCCTGTATACAGTCTCCACATTGACTCTGTACCGGTACCCCATGTATACAGTCTCCACATTGACTCTGTACCGGTACCCCATGTATATAGTCTCCACATTGACTCTGTACCGGTACCTCCTGTATACAGTCTCCACATTGACTCTGTACCGGTACCCCATGTATACAGTCTCCACATTGACTCTGTACCGGTACCCCATGTATATAGTCTCCACATTGACTCTGTACCGGTACCCCCTGTATACAGTCTCCACATTGACTTTGTACCGGTACCCCCTGTATACAGTCTCCACATTGACTCTGTACCGGTACCTCCTGTATACAGTCTCCACATTGACTCTGTACCGGTACCCCCTGTATACAGTCTCCACATTGACTCTGTACCGGTACCCCCTGTATACAGTCTCCACATTGACTCTGTACCGGTACCCCCTGTATACAGTCTCCACATTGACTCTGTACCGGTACCTCCTGTATACAGTCTCCACATTGACTCTGTACCGGTACCCCCTGTATACAGTCTCCACATTGACTCTGTACCGGTACCTCCTGTATACAGTCTCCACATTGACTCTGTACCGGTACCCCCTGTATACAGTCTCCACATTGACTCTGTACCGGTACCCCCTGTATACAGTCTCCACATTGACTCTGTACCGGTACCCCCTGTATACAGTCTCCACATTGACTCTGTACCGGTACCCCCTGTATACAGTCTCCACATTGACTCTGTACCGGTACCCCCTGTATACAGTCTCCACATTGACTCTGTACCGGTACCCCCTGTATACAGTCTCCACATTGACTCTGTACCGGTACCCCCTGTATACAGTCTCCACATTGACTCTGTACCGGTACCCCCTGTATACAGTCTCCACATTGACTCTGTACCGGTACCCCCTGTATACAGTCTCCACGTTGACTCTGTACCGGTACCTCCTGTATACAGTCTCCACATTGACTCTGTACCGGTACCCCCTGTATACAGTCTCCACATTGACTCTGTACCGGTACCCCATGTATACAGCCTCCACGTTGACTCTGTACCGGTACCCCATGTATACAGTCTCCACATTGACTCTGTACCGGTACCCCATGTATACAGTCTCCACATTGACTCTGTACCGGTACCTCCTGTATACAGTCTCCACATTGACTCTGTACCGGTACCCCCTGTATACAGTCTCCACATTGACTCTGTACCGGTACCCCCTGTATACAGTCTCCACATTGACTCTGTACCGGTACCCCCTGTATACAGTCTCCACATTGACTCTGTACCGGTACCCCATGTATACAGTCTCCACATTGACTCTGTACCGGTACCCCCTGTATACAGTCTCCACATTGACTCTGTACCGGTACCTCCTGTATACAGTCTCCACATTGACTCTGTACCGGTACCCCCTGTATACAGTCTCCACATTGACTCTGTACCGGTACCCCCTGTATACAGTCTCCACATTGACTCTGTACCGGTACCCCCTGTATACAGTCTCCACATTGACTCTGTACCGGTACCCCCTGTATACAGTCTCCACATTGACTCTGTACCGGTACCCCCTGTATACAGTCTCCACATTGACTCTGTACCGGTACCCCCTGTATACAGTCTCCACATTGACTCTGTACCGGTACCCCCTGTATACAGTCTCCACATTGACTCTGTACCGGTACCCCCTGTATACAGTCTCCACATTGACTCTGTACCGGTACCCCCTGTATACAGTCTCCACATTGACTCTGTACCGGTACCCCCTGTATACAGTCTCCACATTGACTCTGTACCGGTACCCCCTGTATACAGTCTCCACATTGACTCTGTACCGGTACCCCCTGTATACAGTCTCCACATTGACTCTGTACCGGTACCCCATGTATATAGTCTCCACATTGACTCTGTACCGGTACCCCCTGTATACAGTCTCCACATTGACTCTGTACCGGTACCCCCTGTATACAGTCTCCACATTGACTCTGTACCGGTACCCCCTGTATACAGTCTCCACATTGACTCTGTACCGGTACCCCCTGTATATAGTCTCCACATTGACTCTGTACCGGTACCCCCTGTATACAGTCTCCACATTGACTCTGTACCGGTACCTCCTGTATACAGTCTCCACATTGACTCTGTACCGGTACCCCCTGTATACAGTCTCCACATTGACTCTGTACCGGTACCTCCTGTATACAGTCTCCACATTGACTCTGTACCGGTACCCCCTGTATACAGTCTCCACATTGACTCTGTACCGGTACCCCCTGTATACAGTCTCCACATTGACTCTGTACCGGTACCCCCTGTATACAGTCTCCACATTGACTCTGTACCGGTACCCCCTGTATATAGTCTCCACATTGACTCTGTACCGGTACCCCCTGTATACAGTCTCCACGTTGACTCTGTACCGGTACCTCCTGTATACAGTCTCCACATTGACTCTGTACCGGTACCCCCTGTATACAGTCTCCACATTGACTCTGTACCGGTACCCCCTGTATACAGTCTCCACATTGACTCTGTACCGGTACCCCCTGTATACAGTCTCCACATTGACTCTGTACCGGTACCCCCTGTATATAGTCTCCACATTGACTCTGTACCGGTACCCCCTGTATACAGTCTCCACATTGGCTCTGTACCGGTACCCCCTGTATACAGTCTCCACATTGACTCTGTACCGGTACCCCCTGTATACAGTCTCCACATTGACTCTGTACCGGTACCCCCTGTAAACAGTCTCCACATTGACTCTGTACCGGTACCCCCTGTATACAGTCTCCACATTGACTCTGTACCGGTACCCCCTGTATACAGTCTCCACGTTGACTCTGTACCGGTACCCCATGTATATAGTCTCCACATTGACTCTGTACCGGTACCCCCTCTATACAGTCTCCACATTGACTCTGTACCGGTACCCCCTCTATACAGTCTCCACATTGACTCTGTACCGGTACCCCCTGTATACAGTCTCCACATTGACTCTGTACCGGTACCCCCTCTATACAGCCTCGCTACTGTTATTTTAGTGTTTCTCCTTAAAAAATGTGCTATTTTTCTATTTTTTACATTCTTATCTATTTATTTTTACTTCAGTATATTTTAGTAAATACTTTCTTAATACTCATTTTTCTTAAAACTGCATTGTTGGTTAAGGGCTTGTAAGTAAGTATTTCACTGTTGTATTCGGCGCATGTGATAAATAAAATTTGATTTGATTGTCGGTACAATCGAGACAAACAGTTCAGTTTGCTTGTCACAAAAATACACTCAGATCTATGCAGACACGAGTGTTCCTTTACACTTTATGTTCCTGGATAATGAACCAAGTGTCCTGGGGTGAAGAATACTGTTTAGACTTCACGAGTACCAGTTGGCTGTTGATGGGAGAAATGGTGGGTGTAGATCTCTGATCTGAGAAGGTCACATGGAGGCTACGTCAAACTAAACAGAGGAGACTTTACATTATACACAACCTCTACCAATTATTACTGTTGACTGTCTCTGAACACAACCTCTACCAGGTATTACTGTTGACTGTCTCTGAATACAACCTCTACCAGTTATTACTGTTGACTGTCTCTGAATACAACCTCTACCAGTTATTACTGTTGACTGTCTCTGAATACAACCTCTACCAGTATTACTGTTGACTGTCTCTGAACACAACCTCTACCAGTTATTACTGTTGACTGCCTCTGAATACAACCTCTACCAGTTATTACTGTTGACTGTCTCTGAATACAACCTCTACTAGTATTACTGTTGACTGTCTCTGAACACAACCTCTACCAGTTATTACTGTTGACTGTCTCTGAACACAACCTCTACCAGTTACTACTGTTGACTGTCTCTGAACACAACCTCTACCAGTATTACTGTTGACTGTCTCTGAACACAACCTCTACCAGTTATTACTGTTGACTGTCTCTGAACACAACCTCTACTAGGTATTACTGTTGACTGTCTCGGAACACAACCTCTACCAGTTATTACTGTTGACTGTCTCTGAACACAACCTCTACCAGTTATTACTGTTGACTGTCTCTGAACACAACCTCTACCAGTTATTACTGTTGACTGTCTATGAACACAACCTCTACCAGTTATTACTGTTGACTGTCTCTGAACACAACCTCTACCAGGTATTACTGTTGACTGTCTCTGAACACAATCTCTACCAGGTATTACTGTTGACTGTCTCTGAACACAACCTCTACCAGGTACTGCTGTTGACTGTCTCTGAACACAACCTCTACCAGTTATTACTGTTGACTGTCTCTGAACACAACCTCTACCAGTTATTACTGTTGACTGTCTCTGAACACAACCTCTACCAGGTATTACTGTTGACTGTCTCTGAACACAACCTCTACCAGTTATTACTGTTGACTGTCTCTGAACACAACTTCTACCAGTTATTACTGTTGACTGTCTCTGAATACAACCTCTACCAGTTATTACTGTTGACTGTCTCTGAACACAACCTCTACCAGTATTACTGTTGACTGTCTCTGAACACAACCTCTACCAGGTATTACTGTTGACTGCATCTGAACACAACCTCTACCAGTTATTACTGTTGACTGTCTCTGAATACAACCTCTACCAGTTATTACTGTTTACTGTCTCTGAATACAACGTTAGGCCACTTGTTTCATCCTGTATCCTTGTATTCCCAACCACACATCACAATCCTTATACTTGTCTAGACCTCCCTTTCTATTATTTATTGATCTATTCCCTCCATCCCTCCATCCCTTCCCTGGTAACTCATGTATTCTTATCAGACCTCATTTCATCTCACTCCTCCTCCCCTGTTCTCCATCCCTCCATCCCTTCCCTGGTAACTCATGTATTCATATCACTCTCATTTCATCTCACTCCTCCTCCCCTGTTCTCCATCCCTCCATCCCTTCCCTGGTAACTCATGTATTCTTATCACTCTCATTTCATCTCACTCCTCCTCTCCTGTTCTCCATCCCTCCATCCCTTCCCTGGTAACTCATGTATTCATATCACTCTCATTTCATCTCACTCCTCCTCCCCTGTTCTCCATCCCTCCATCCCTTCCCTGGTAACTCATGGTAACTCATGTTACTCATCCCACCTGTGTGTCTGAGTGCACACAAACACACAACCACACTGGACACTCCACATATAGTTGTGACGCACACCCGCAAACACAATGGCAGCTCCATGATACAGGCACGCATGAAAAAACACACACACACACACACACACACATACAGTATACAGTTGAAGTCGTAAGTTTACATACACCTTAGCCAAATACATTTAAACTCAGTTTTTCACAATTCCTGACATTTAATCCTAGTAAAAATTCCTGGTTTTAGGTCAGTTAGGATTACCACTTTATTTTAAGAGTGTGAAATGTCAGAATAATAGTAGAGAGAATGATTTATTTCAGCTTTTATTTCTTTCTTCACATTCACCGTGGGTCAGGAATGTACATACACTCAGTTAGTATTAGGTAGCACTGCCTTTAAATTGTTTTTGGGTCAAACGTTTTGGGTAGCCTTCCACAAGCTTCCCACAATAAGTTGGGTGAATTTTGGCACATTCCTCCTTACAGAGCTGGTGTAACTGAGTCAGGTTTGAAGGCCTCCTTGCTCGCACACGCTTTTTCAGTTCTGCCCACACATGTTCTATAGGATTGAGGTCAGGGCTTTGTGATGGCCACTCCAATACCTTGACTTTGTTGTCCTTAAGCCATTTTGCCACAACTTTGGAAGTATGCTTGCTTTTCTTTGGATTTTCCCATGATGTCAAGCAAAGAGACACTGAGTTTGAAGGTAGGCCTTGAAATACATCCACAGGTACACCTCCAATTGACTCAAATGATGGCAATTAGGCTATCAGAAGCTTCTAAAGCCATGACATAATTTTCTGGAATTGTCCAAGCTGTTTAAAGGCACAGTCAACTTAGTGTATGTAAACTTCTTACCCACTGGAATTGTGATAGATTATTTCACTGAAAATTCACTGTGTCTGTAAACAATTGTTGGAACAATTACTTGTGTCATGCACAAAGTAGATGTCCTAACCGACTTGCCAAAACTATAGTTTGTTAACAAGAAATTTGTGGAGTGGTTGAAAAACAAGTTTTAATGACTCTAACCTAAGTGTATGTAAACGTCCGACTTTAACTGTATGTACACAAAAGCATGACAAAAGCAACGCAATCCTGTCCTAACCCTTTCCCACAGATACAACTGTAACGGTTTTCGTCGTCTGAAGAAGAGGAATCGGACCAAAGTGCAGCGTGGTAAGTGTTCATGCTCTTTATTGAAAACTGAACACTATAGCAAAATAACAAAGAGAATAACCAAAACAGTCCTGCACAACACTAAACAGAAAATAACTACCCACAAAAACCATGTGGGAAAAAACTACCTAAGAATGGTTCTCAATCAGCGACAACGATAGACAGCTGCCTCTGATTGAGAACCACACCCGGCCAAACACAAAGAAATACAAAACATAGAAAATGAACATAGAATGCCCACCCAAATCACACCCTGACCAAACCAAAATAGAGACATAAAAAGCTCTCTACGGTCAGGGCGTGACAGTACCCCCCCCCCCCCCACCCCCCCACCCCCCCAAAGGTGCGGACTCCGGCCGCAAAACCTGAACCTATAGGGGAGGGTCTGGGTGGGCATTTATCCGCGGTGGCGGCTCTGGTGAGGGACGTAGACCTCGGCCCACTTAGGTGGCGCCTCTAGAGCGGTGACCCTCACCGCCGACCCCGGGCTGGGGACCCTTGTAGCGTGGGCCGGACTGGGCACCCTTGTAGCGGGCCCCGGACTGGGGACCCTTGTTGGGAGCTCCGGACTGAAGGGCGCCTCTGGAAGCTCCGGAATGAAGGGCGCCTCTGGTAGCTCCGGACTGAAGGGCGCCTCTGGAAGCTCCGGAATGAAGGGCGCCTCTGGAAGCTCCGGACTGAAGGGCGCCTCTGGAAGTTCCGGACTGAAGGGCGCCTCTGGAAGCTCCGGACTGAAGGGCGCCTCTGGAAGCTCCGGACTGAAGGGCGCCTCTGGAAGCTCCGGACTGAAGGGCGCCTCTGGAAGCTCCGGACTGAAGGGCGCCTCTGGAAGCTCCGGACTGAAGGGCGCCTCTGGAAGCTCCGGACTGAAGGGCGCCTCTGGAAGCTCCGGACTGAACGGCGCCTCTGGAAGCTCCGGACTGAAGGGCGCCTCTGGAAGCTCCGGACTGAAGGGCGCCTCTGGAGGGTCCGGACTGAAGGGCGCCTCTGGAGGGTCCAGACTGGAGGGTGTCGCTGGAAGCACCTGACTGGAGGGCGACACTGGAGGCTCTGGACTGGAAGGCGTCGCTGGAAGCTCCTGACTGGAGGGCGACACTGGAGGCTCCGGACTGGAGGGCGTCACTGGATGATCCGGACTGGAGGGTGACTCTGGCGGGAGGAGACGCAGAGACAGCCTGGTGCGTGGGGCTACCACAGGGCCCACCAGGATGGGGAGACCTACAGGAGGCCTGGTGCGTAGAGGAGGCACCGGATAAACCGGGCTGTGGGGGAGCACTGGAGCTCTGGTGTGCAGCCTTGGCACCACTCCTCCAGGCTGAATGCCCACTTTAGCCCGGCCCCTCCAGAGTGCAGGTCGAACCGGGCTGTGGGGGAGCACTGGAGATCTGGTGCTTCCCACTGGCACCTCTCAATGCCCACTTTCGCCCGGCACGGGCGGAGCGCAGGCATAGGACGAACTGAACCCTCCCAGCGCCCCGGAGACACAGTACGCAGAGCCGGCGCAGGATACCCTGGGCCGTAACGGCGCACCGGAGACCAAACGAGCTGAGCTGGCACAATTCGCCCTGGCTGGATGCCCACTCTCGCATGGCACTTGCGGGGGGCTGGCCTATAGCGCTCCGGGCTATGAGCGCGCACTGGAGACACTGTGAGCTTCACCTCATAACACGGTGCCTGACCAGTACCACGCTGCTTCCGGTAAGCACGGGGAGTTGGTTCAGGTCTATCGCCTGACTCCGCCAATCTCCCCGTGTGCCTGCTGCGCTGCCTTGCCTCATATCGCCGCCTCTCAGCTTTAGCTGCCTCTAGTTCTTCCTTCGGGCGGCGATATTCCCCAGCCTGTCTCCAGGGTCCCTGTCCGTCCAATATCTCCTCCCAAGTCCAGGAGTCCTGAACCCTCTGCTCCTCGTTACCACGCTGCTTGGTCCGTTTGTGGTGGGTAGTTCTGTAACGGTTTTCGTCGTCTGAAGAAGAGGAATCGGACCAAAGCAAAGAAATACAAAACATAGAAAATGAACATAGAATGCCCACCCAAATCACACCCTGACCAAACCAAAAGAGAGACATAAAAAGCTCTCTACGGTCAGGGCGTGACAACAACATACATAATATTATATGTATGTATATTATATTATACGAAACAGAATACAGACTGATAAACAGGGTATTTCTGACCACTGTGGCCTGTTCCTGTCTGGATCTCTGCACCCTTGTATCCCTGTAGACTCGTGTGCTATCTATACTGAACAAAAAAACACAAAAGGTAACAATTTCAAAGATTTTACTGAGTTACAGTTCATATAAGGAAATCAGTCAATTTAAATAAATAAATTAGGTCCTAATCTGTGGATTTTACATGACTGGGCAATGGGTGCAGCCTTGGTTGGGCCTGGCTGCCCAGTGGGTGGGACTATGCCCTGCCAGGCCCACCCAAGGCTGCACCCATTGCCCAGTCATGTAAAATCCACAGATTAGGACCTAATTTATTTATTTAAATTGACTGATTTCCTTATATGAACAACACTAACTCTGCCCTAACCATGCTCCATTCACCACAGTGGGACAACAACACTAACTCTGCCCTAAACATGCTCCATTCACCACAGTGGAACAACAACACTAACTCTGGCCTAAACATGCTCCATTCACCACAGTGGGACAACGACACTAACTCTGCCCTAAACATGCTCCATTCACCACAGTGGGACAACGACACTAACTCTGCCCTAAACATGCTCCATTCACCACAGTGGAACAACAACACTAACTCTGGCCTAAACATGCTCCATTCACCACAGTGGGACAACGACACTAACTCTGCCCTAAACATGCTCCATTCACCACAGTGGGACAACAACACTAACTCTGGCCTAAACATGCTCCATTCACCACAGTGGAACAACAACACTAACTCTGGCCTAAACATGCTCCATTCACCACAGTGGGACAACGACACTAACTCTGGCCTAAACATGCTCCATTCACCACCATGGAGCAACGACACTAAAGGAGGGAGGAGAGAGACATGTGGAGGGCATGGAGGGAGGGAGGGGGGCATGGAGGGAGGGAGGGAGGAATGAGAGACATGTGTAGGGCATGGAAGAAGGGGGAGGTGGGAGGGATGGAGGGATGGAGGGGAAGAATGAAAGACATGTATAGGGCATGGAAGGAGGGAGGGAGGGCCAAGTGTAGGGCATGGAGGGAGGGAGGGAGGGAGGGAGGGACATTTGTAGGGCATGGAGGGAGGGGGGGAGACATGTGTAGGAGAAAACAGATGGATAAATAAAGACTCACGACTGAAGCAGAAAACAGATGGATAAATAAAGACTCACGACTGAAGCAGAAAACAAATGGATAAATAAAGACTCATGACTGAAGCAGAAAACAGATGGATAAATAAAGACTCATGACAGAAGCAGAAAACAGATGGATAAATAAAGGCTCATGACTGAAGCAGAAAACAGATAGATAAATAAAGGCTCACGACTGAAGCAGAAAACAGATGGATAAATAAAGACTCACGACTGAAGCAGAAAACAGATGGATAAATAAAGACTCACGACTGAAGCAAAAAGTTATGGAAGAGAAAGAAAGTGAAACAGAACGGTGAAAGCAGGTTAAAGGAGAGAGATAACATCTAATATATTTTCTTCTTATATAAATCAGAGTTCTCTTATAGAACTTGAGAAACTTCTGATTCAAACTAATAAATCTTACATGTTGCACACTAAATCATTGATGAGTTTAGGACATGAATGATACTACAGATTCACCTACAGTATAGTATGCTCTCCTCTTGAATACTGATTCTCTAGCTAGTGTCCTTACATAGGGAGGGTGCTGTAGACTTGAAGTTCAGAGAGTTTAAACGTTCTGTGCAGTAGTTAGGTAAACCTGAGAAGAGGGCTGTAACAATCCATGTTTCTTGCATCACACCAGGTAGAGCAATGACTAGTACACTATCACTCTGGGGTTACTGAACCCATAATGTGGTCACACATACATGCAAGTACGTACACGCACACACACACACACACACACACACACACACACACACACACACACACACACACACACACACACACACACACACACACACACACACACACACACACACACACACACACACACACACACACACACTGCATATTGTCTCTAAAACTAACTGACAGACCAACAGACCACACAAGACAAACACCGTAGAAGCACATACGGCGTTGTTTGTGTTCTGCTAATAATCTGATTAAATTATGTGACGCTGTTATTGTAAATGTTGTTTATGATTAACATATGGAGAAGCCTTCAGCAGAGTTGACATATAGCAGTGTCTCCTCTATCATGGCTGCTCGTTCAGCACTGGGTCTACTTCATCATCAGTGTTCATTAAAAACGCCACTTCATCATCAATGCTTATTAGCAACATTAGTGCTGCAATCAGCGTCGTTCAGAGCAAGCTGTCTCTGGGAATTAGCTTGGTAATACAATGACACTATCCCTCTGTGTGTGGGAGGGGTGGGGGGTGGGGGGTGGGGGGTGGGGGGTGGGGGAGGGGGGTGTACAAGACTGTAAACGAGTGTGTGTGTGCGCGCATACATCTGTATATGCTTGAAAGAGATAGATGGGGAGAAGGAGGCATACACATAGGCCGATACACAGAGTGTGCATACACACACACACAAACTTACTGGGAGTAAAGCATGCGTGAGCGGACAATGAACTTGAAGATGTACTCCAGGGCTTTGAGGGTGCGGAGGTAGTTCTCACACTGCTCCCCTCGACTGGACACATCCAGATACCTCTTCAACACAGACATCAACTTCCTGGGGGGGAGAGGAAGATGGGAGAAGGGGGGGGGGGGAGTGGGAAAATCTTCATTTCAGAATGGCTAATTACATTTTTCAAACACACACACCACAGCACACTAGGACTATGCTTATATACCATACTGTTCCCAGGAATGGCCTTGGGCTTGTTGGCTAACTGGATTAAAACAATCCAATCCTCTTAAACAATAATAGTTATTACGGAGGAGAAGACTATTACTAAAATGCAACACAATCTGAGGATGCTATTTAGAGGCTGTCTGAGTTCTAAACGTTAAATGTAACAACAGGAAAAATATATAACGACATGGCTAGCACTGGTTAAGCCGGTGAGTTGACCCATAGGAGGATCCTCCGTTTTAACACAGATTGGAGGGGGGGGGAGGGGGGGAGTGGCAGAGAGAGGAGAGAGATGGATAAAGTGAGAAAGAGAGAGAGACTAGAGAGTAGCATTGGGTATTTTAGAGCTAAGACTCAGTGAGCCCAGTTTGATTATTCTGGCCAGCCTTCAGTAAAGTACGAAGGTCAAGTAATCCGCCTTATGCTGGTTTCTAAGCCCATAGACTTCTACTGCAGCCCTACAGGCACACAGTATTCACACTGGCACCTGGTGGCTGATTCATGCATTATATGCTGACCATACCACTCGGGTCGCATGCACGAGAGCTGCAAAATAAATTTACACATAAACTCAGCAAAAAAAGAAATGTCCCTTTTTCAGGACCCTGTCTTTCAAAGATAATTGGGAAAAATCCAAATAACTTCACAGATCTTTATTGTAAAGGGTTTAAAAACTGTTTCCCATGCTTGTTCAATGAATCATAAACAATTAATGGACATGCACCTGTGGAACGGTCATTATGACACTAACAGCTTACAGACGGTAGGCAATTAAGGTCACAGTTATAAAAACTTAAGACACTAAAGAGGCCTTTCTACTGACTCTGAAAAACACCAAAAGAAAGATGCCCAGGGTCCCTGCTCATCTGCGTGAACGTGCCTTAGGCATGCTGCAAGGAGGCATGAGGACTGCAGATGTGGCCAGGGCAATAAATTGCAATGTCCGTGCTGTGAGACGCCTAAGACAGCGCTACAGGGAGACAGGATGGACAGCTGATCGTCCTCGCAGTGGCACACCACATGTAACAACACCTGCACAGGATCGGTACATCCGAACATCACACCTGCGGGACAGGTACAGGATGGCAACAACAACTGCCCGAGTTACACCAGGAACGTACAATCCCTCCATCAGTGCTAAGACTGTCCGCAATAGGCTGGACTGAGGGCTTGTAGGCCTGTTGTAAAGCAGACAGGACTGGCAAAAAAGTGCTCTTCACGGACGAGTCGCGGTTTGTCTCACCAAGGGTGATGGTCGGATTCGCGTTTATCGTCGAAGGAATAAGCATTACACCGAGGCCTGTACTCTGGAGCGGGAACGATTTGGAGGTGGAGGGTCCGTCATGGTCTGGGGCAGTGTGTCACAGCATCATCGGACTGAGCTTGTTGTCATTGCAGGCAATCTCAGCGCTGTGCATTACAGAGAAGACATCCTCCTCCCTCATGTGGTACCCTTCCTGCAAGCTCATCCTGACATGACCCTCCAGCATGACAATGCCAACAGCCATACTGCTCAAATCACTGCTCTGTGCGTGATTTCCTGCAAGACAGGAATGTCAGTGCTCTGCCATGGCCAGCGAAGAGCCCAGATCTCAATCCCATTGAGCATGTCTGGGACCTATTGGATCGGAGGGTGAGGGCTAGGGACATTCCCCGCAGAAATGTCTGGGAACTTGCAGGTGCCTTGGTGGAAGAATGGGGTAACATTTCACAGCAATAACTGGCAAATCTGGTGCAGTCCATGAGGAGGAAATGCACTGCAGTACTTAATGCAGCTGGTGGCCACACCAGATACTGACTGTTACTTTTGATTTGACCCCCCCCCCCCTTTGCTCAGGGACACATTATTCCATTTCTGTTAGTCATATGTCTGTGGAACTTGTTCAGTTTTTTCCTCAGTTGTTGAATCTTGTTATGTTCATACAAATATTTACACATGTTAATCTTAGGGCTAGGTCCCTTTTTTCTCAAATTCCACCTGACTGACATGGCCAAAGTAAACTGTCTGTTGCTCAGGCCCTGAAGCCAGGATATGCATAAAATTGATACCATTGGAAAGAAACACTTTGAAGTTTGTAGAAATGTTAAAATAACGTAGGAGACTATAACACAATAGATATGGTAGGAGAAAATCCAAAGAAAAACCAACCAGAATATTTTCTTTGAGAGCGACCATGCTCTTACAATGGAAAATTTATTCTAGATCCTAACATGCAAATCCTATGGATTCCACAGGGTGTCAGCAGGGTATGTTCAAGGTTTCAGGCTTGAAACTTCCAAAACAAATAAGAAATATCAGTTTTAGTACAGGGACACAGTCTTGGAAATTCGTGTTTGGGCGCGATGAAGACAAGACGCACCTGCTAAAATCGGTTTCCTATTGAACATACTTCTTTCCGTAAGAAATATTATAGTTTAATTACATTTTAGGGTATCTGAGAAGTAAATAGAAACGTATTTTGACTTGTTGAAACAAAGGTAGATTCTGGGATTCCTTTCTCTGCATGTTGAACAAGTGGATTACTCAAATCGCTGGCGCCAACTAAACTGATTGTTTGGGGATATAAAGAAGGATTTTATCTAACAAAACGACACATGTTATAGCTGTGACCCTTTGGATGACAAATCAGAGGAAAATGTTCAAAAAGTAAGTGAATATTTAATCGCTATTTGTGAATTTAAGAAACCTGTGCCGGCGGAAAAATATTTTGATGTGGGGCGCCGTTCTCAAACAATCGCATGGCATGCTTTCGCTATAATGGCTACTGTAAATCGGACAGTGCAGTTAGATTAACAAGAATTTAAGCTTTCAACCGATATAAGACACTTGTATGTACCTACAGTTGAAGTCGGAAGTTTACATACACCTAGGTTGTGTCACGTTCCTGACCTATTTTTATGTTATTTTGATTATGTTTAGTTGGTCAGGGCGTGAGTTGGGGTGGGCATTGTATGTTGTGTGTGTTTTGGTTAGTCTATGGGTGTTGTATGTGTATGGGATAGAGTATTGTTAGGTTGTCTAGTCATGTCTATGGCTGCCTAGATTGGGTCTCAATCAGAGACAGCTGTCATTCATTTGTCTCTGATTGGGAGCCATATTTAAGGTAGCCATAGGCAGTAGGCTTTTGTGGGTAGTTGTCTTGTTTAACGTTTGTTGCTTGTCTGTGCACTTGCGTTATTTAGCTTCACGATCATTTGTTGTTTTGTTTGTTTGTATAGTGTTTTCGTTTCATGTTCATCTTCGTTCATTTAATTAAAAGAAGATGGCTTATTTTCCTCATGCTGCGTTTTGGTCCGTCTCTCCTCCACACGATCGTGACAGAACTACCCACCAATCCAGAATCAAGCAGCGGTGTAAACGGAGTAAGGGACAGCGCAAGAAGGAGGAATGGACTTGGGACGATGTATTGGACGGAAAGGTTGCTACACATGGGAGGAGATCCTGGCTGGAAGGGATCGCCTTCCATGGGAACAGCTGGAGGCACTGAGGAGAGCAGAGGCAACCGGAGAAGGGAACCGGAGTTATGAGGGGACGTGTCTAGCACGGAAGCCCGAAAAGCCCGTGAGTACCACCCAAAAAAATCTTGGGGGGGGGCTAAGAGGTAGTGGGCCAAGGGCAGGTAGGAGACCTGCGCCCACTTACCAGGCTAACCGTGGAGAGCGGGAGTACGGGCAGACACCGTGTTACGCAGTAGAGCGCACGGTGTCTCCTGTACGTGTGCATAGCCCGGTGCGGGTTATTCCACCTCCCCGCACTGGTAGGGCTAGATTGGGCATTGAGCCAGGTGTCATGAGGCCGGCTCAACGCATCTGGTCTCCAGTGCGTCTCCTCGGGCCGGCATACATGGCACCTGCCTTACGCATGGTTTCCCCGGTTCGCCTACATAGCCCGGTGCGGGTTATTCCACCTCCCCGCACTGGTCGGGCCACCGGGAGCATTCAACCAGGTAAGGTTGGGCAGGCTCAATGCTCAAGAGAGCCAGTACGCCTGCACGGTCCGGTATTTCCGGCGCTACCTTTTCGCCCCAGCCCAGTACCACCAGTGCCTACACTACGCACCAGGTTTCCAGTGCGTCTCCAGAGCCCTGTTCCTCCTCCACGCACTTTTCCTATGGTGCGTGTATCCAGTTCGGTGCCTCCAGTTCCAGCACCACGCACCAAGCCTCCTGTGCGTCTCCAGAGCCCTGTACGCACTGTTCCTTCTCCCCGCACTCGCCCTGAGGTGCGTGCCCTCAGCCCGGTACCTCCAGTTCCGGTACCACGCACCAGGCCTAGAGTGCGCCACGAGAGTCCAGTGTGCCCTGTTGTTGTTCCCCGCACTAGCCTGAAGGTGCGTGTCCTTAGCCCGGTACCTCCAGTTCCGGTACCACGCACCAGGCCTACAGTGCGTCTCAGCCGGCCAGAGTCTGCCGTCTGCCCAGCGGCGCCTGAACTGCCCGTCTGCCCAGCGGCGCCTGAACTGCCCGTCTGCCCAGCGGCGCCTGAACTGCCCGTCTGCCCAGCGGCGTCTGAACTGCCCGTCTGCCCTACGCCGTCTGAACTGTCCGTCTGCCATGAGCCTGCAAAGCCGTCCGTCTGCCATGAGCCTGCAAAGCCGCCCGTCTGCCATGAGCCTACAGAGCCGTCCGCCAGACAGGAGCCGCTAGAGCCGTCCGCCAGACAGGAGCCGCTAGAGCCTTCCGCCAGACCGGATCAGCCAGAGCCTTCCGCCAGACCGGATCAGCCAGAGCCTTCCGCCAGACCGGATCAGCCAGAGCCTTCCGCCAGACCGGATCAGCCAGAGCCTTCCGCCAGACCGGATCAGCCAGAGCCTTCCGCCAGACCGGATCAGCCAGAGCCTTCCGCCAGACCGGATCAGCCAGAGCCGTCAGCGAGCCATGACCAGCCAGAGCCGTCAGCGAGCCATGACCAGCCAGAGCCGTCAGCGAGCCATGACCAGCCAGAGCCGTCAGCCAGCCATGACCAGCCAGAGCCGTCAGCCAGCCATGACCAGCCAGAGCCGTCAGCCAGCCATGACCAGCCAGAGCCGTCAGCCAGCCATGACCAGCCAGAGCCGTCAGCCAGCCATGACCAGCCAGAGCCGTCAGCCAGCCATGACCAGCCAGAGCCAGCCAGCCAGGATCCGCCAGCCAGCACGGAGCTGCCGTCCCTCAGCCCGGAGCTGCCGTCCCTCAGCCCGGAGCTGCCGTCCCTCAGCCCGGAGCTGCCGTCCCTCATCCCGGTGTTGCCCCTTATCCCGGTGCTGCCCCTTATCCCGATGCTGCCCCTTCAGTTAGGTGGGTTTAGTTGGAGGGTGGTCATTGGGGGGGATACGGAAGCGGGGAGTGACTATGGTGGTGTGGGGACAGCGTCCAGAGCCGGAGCCACCACCGTGGACAGATGCCCACCCAGACCCTCCCCTAGACTTTTGGTGGTGCGTTCGGAGTACGCACCTTGAGGGGGGGGTTATGTCACGTTCCTGACCTATTTTTATGTTATTTTGATTATGTTTAGTTGGTCAGGGCGTGAGTTGGGGTGGGCATTGTATGTTGTGTGTGTTTTGGTTAGTCTATGGGTGTTGTATGGGATAGAGTATTGTTAGGTTGTCTAGTCATGTCTATGGCTGCCTAGATTGGGTCTCAATCAGAGACAGCTGTCATTCATTTGTCTCTGATTGGGAGCCATATTTAAGGTAGCCATAGGCAGTAGGCTTTTGTGGGTAGTTGTCTTGTTTAACGTTTGTTGCTTGTCTGTGCACTTGCGTTATTTAGCTTCACGATCATTTGTTGTTTTGTTTGTTTGTATAGTGTTTTCGTTTCATGTTCATCTTCGTTCATTTAATTAAAAGAAGATGGCTTATTTTCCTCATGCTGCGTTTTGGTCCGTCTCTCTTCCACACGATCGTGACAGGTTGGAGTCATTAAAACTCGTTTTTCAACCATTTTTCAACCATTATTCTATATCGTATTAAATAGTTTTCCCTCATCAATCTACACACAATACCTGTTAATGCAAAGCAAAAAAAGTTTTTTAGACATTTTTGAAATAACATAATTAATCTGAAATAACATAAGTGTTCAGACCCTTTACTCAGTACTTTGTTGAAGCACCTTTGGCAACGAATACAGCATTGAGTCTTCTTGGGTATGAGGCTACAGGAGTTACTCCCATCCCATCCCATCCCATCTACACTTCCGGCGCCGACCGAGATGGCCGCCTCGCTTCGCGTTCCTAGGAAACTATGCAGTATTTTGTTGTTTTATGTGTTATTCTTTACATTGGTACCCCAGGTAATCTTAGGTTTCATTACATACAGTCGGGAGGAACTACTGAATATAAGAGCAACGTCAACTCACCATCGTTACAACCAGGAATATGACTCTCCCGAAGCGGATCTGGTGTTTTGCCTTCCACCCAATACAATGGATCTGATCCCAGCCGGTGACCCTAAACAACGACGCAGAAAAAGGGGCAAACGAGGCGGTCTCCTGGTCAGGCTTCGGAGACGGGCACATCGCGCTCCACTCCCTAGCATACTACTCGCCAATGTCCAGTCTCTTGACAATAAGGTTGATGAAATCCGAGCACGGGTAACATTCCAGAGAGACATCAGGGATTGAAACGTTCTTTGCTTCACGGAAACATGGCTCACTCGAGAGACGCTAACGGAGTCGGTGCAGCCAGCTGGTTTCTTCACGCATCGCGCCGACAGAAACAAACATCTTTCTGGTAAGAAGAGGGGCGGGGGTGTATGCCTTATGATCAACAAGACGTGGTGTGATCATAACAACATACAGGAACTCAAGTCCTTCTGTTCACCAGATTTAGAATTCCTCACAATCAAATGTCGACCGCATTATCTACCAAGGGAATTCTCTTCGATTATAATCACAGCCGTATATATTCCCCCCCAAGCAGACACATCGATGGCCCTGAACGAACTTTATCTGACTCTTTGTAAACTGGAAACCACACACCCTGAGGCTGCATTCATCGTAGCTGGGGATTTTAACAAGGCTAATCTGAAAACAAAACTCCCTAAATTCTATCAGCATATCGATTGTGCTACCAGGGCTGGTAAAACCTTGGATCATTGTTATACTAACTTCCGCGACGCATATAAGGCCCTCCCCCGAAGCTCCTTTCGGAAAAGCTGAACACGACTCCATTTTGTTGCTTCCAGCCTACAAACAGAAACTAAAACAACAAGCTCCCTCCCTCAGGTCTGTTCAACGCTGGTCCGACCAATCTGATTCCACGCTTCACGACTGCTTCGATCACGTGGATTGGGATATGTTCCGCATTGCGTCCAACAACAATATTGACGAATACGCTGATTCGGTGAGCAAGTTCATTAGAAAGTGCATTGACGATGTCGTACCCACAGCAACGATTAAAACATTCCCAAACCAGAAACCGTGGATTGATGGCAGCATTCGCGTGAAACTGAAAGCGCGAACCACTGCTTTTAACCAGGGCAAGGTGACTGGAAACATGACCGAATACAAACAGTGTAGCTATTCCCTCCGCAAGGCAATCAAACAAGCTAAGTCCCAGTATAGAGACAAAGTAGAGTCGCAATTCAACAGCTCAGACACAAGAGGTATGTGGCAGGGTCTACAGTCAATCACGGATTACAAAAAGAAAACCAGCCCCGTCGCGGACCAGGATGTCTTGCTCCCAGACAGACTAAATAACTTTTTTGCTCGCTTTGAGGACAATACAGTGCCACTGACAGGGCCCGCTACCAAAACCTGCGGGCTCTCCTTCACTGCAGCCGAGGTGAGTAAAACATTTAAACGTGTTAACCCTCGCAAGGCTGCAGGCCCAGACGGCATTCCCAGCCGCGTCCTCAGAGCATGCGCAGACCAGCTGGCTGGTGTGTTTAAGGACATATTCAATCAATCCTTATCCCAGTCTGCTGTTCCCACATGCTTCAAGAGGGCCACCATTGTTCCTGTTCCCAAGAAAGCTAAGGTAACTGAGCTAAACGACTACCGCCCCGTAGCACTCACTTCCGTCATCATGAAGTGCTTTGAGAGACTAGTCAAGGACCATATCACCTCCACCCTACCTGACACCCTAGACCCACTCCAATTTGCTGTTTGCCCACTCCAATTTGCTTTAGGTCCACAGACGACGCAATCGCAACCACACTGCACACTGCCCTAACCCATCTGGACAAGAGGAATACCTATGTGAGAATGCTGTTCATCGACTACAGCTCAGCATTTAACACCATAGTATCCTCCAAACTCGTCATCAAGCTCGAGACCCTGGGTCTCGACCCCGCCCTGTGCAACTGGGTCCTGGACTTCCTGACGGGCCGCCCTCAGGTGGTGAGGGTAGGTAACAACATCTCCACCCCGCTGATCCTCAACACCGGGGCCCCACAAGGGTGCGTTCTGAGCCCTCTCCTGTACTCCCTGTTCACCCACGACTGCGTGGCCATGCACGCCTCCAACTCAATCATCAAGTTTGCGGACGACACTACAGTGGTAGGCTTGATTACCAACAACGACGAGGCGGCCTAAAGGGAGGAGGTGAGGGCCCTCGGAGTGTGGTGTCAGGAAAATAACCTCACACTCAACGTCAACAAAACAAAGGAGATGATTGTGGACTTCAGGAAACAGCAGAGGGAGCACCCCCCTATCCACATCGACGGGACAGTAGTGGAGAAGGTGGAAAGTTTTAAGTTCCTCGGTGTACACATCACGGACAAACTGAATTGGTCCACAGCGCCTCTTCAACCTCAGGAGGCTGAAGAAATTATGTAAAAATGTATCACTAGCCACTTTAAACAATGCCACTTAATATAATGTTTACATACCCTACATTACTCATCTCATATGTATATGTACAGTGGGGAGAACAAGTATTTGATACACTGCCGATTTTGCAGGTTTTCCTACTTACAAAGCATGTAGAGGTCTGTCATTTTTATCATAGGTACACTTCAACTGTGAGAGACGGAATCTAAAACAAAAATCCAGAAAATCACATTGTATGATTTTTAAGTAATTAATTAGCATTTTATTGCATGACATAAGTATTTGATCACCTACCAACCAGTAAGAATTCCGGCTCTCACAGACCTGTTAGTTTTTCTTTAAGAAGCCCTCCTGTTCTCCACTCATTACCTGTATTAACTGCACCTGTTTGAACTCGTTACCTGTATAAAAGACACCTGTCCACACACTCAATCAAACAGACTCCAACCTCTCCACAATGGCCAAGACCAGAGAGCTGTGTAAGGACATCAGGGATAAATTGTAGACCTGTACAAGGCTGGGATGGGCTACAGGACAATAGGCAAGCAGCTTGGTGAGAAGGCAACAACTGTTGGCACAATTATTAGAAAATGGAAGAAGTTCAAGATGACGGTCAATCACCCTCGGTCTGGGGCTCCATGCAAGATCTCACCTCGTGGGGCATCAATGATCATGAGGAATGTGAGGGATCAGCCCAGAACTACACGGCAGGACCTGGTCAATGACCTGAAGAGAGCTGGGACCACAGTCTCAAAGAAAACCATTAGTAACACACTACGCCGTCATGGATTAAAATCCTGCAGCGCACGCAAGGTCCCCCTGCTCAAGCCAGCGCATGTCCAGGCCCGTCTGAAGTTTGCCAATGACCATCTGGATGATCCAGAGGAGGAATGGGAGAAGGTCATGTGGTCTGATGAGACAAAAATAGAACTTTTTGCTCTAAACACACCATCCCAACCGTGAAGCATGGAGGTGGAAACATCATTCTTTGGGGATGCTTTTCTGCAAAGGGGACAGGACGACTGCACCGTATTGAGGGGAGGATGGACGGGGCCATGTATCGCGAGATCTTGACCAACAACCTCCTTCCCTCAGTAAGAGCATTGAAGATGGGTCGTGGCTGGGTCTTCCAGCATGACAACGACCCGAAACACACAGCCAGGGCAACTAAGGAGTGGCTCCGTAAGAAGCATCTCAAGGTCCTGGAGTGGCCTAGCCAGTCTCCAGACCTGAACCCAATAGAAAATCTTTGGAGGGAGCCGAAAGTCCGTATTGCCCAGCGACAGCCCCGAAACCTGAAGGATCTGGAGAAGGTCTGTATGGAGGAGTGGGCCAAAATCCCTGCTGCAGTGTGTGCAAACCTGGTCAAGAACTACAGGAAACGTATGATCTTTGTAATTACAAACTAAGGTTTCTGTACCAAATATTATGTTCTGCTTTTCTGATGTATCAAATACTTATGTCATGCAATAAAATGCAAATTAATTACTTACAAATCATACAATGTGATTTTCTGGATTTTTGTTTTAGATTCCTTCTCTCACAGTTGAAGTGTACCTATGATACAAATTACAGACCTCTACATGCTTTGTAAGTAGGAAAACCTGCAAAATCGTCAGTGTATCAAATACTTGTTCTCCCCACTGTATATACTGTACTGTATATCATCCACTGCATCTTGCCATCTTTATGTAATACATGTATCACTAACCACTTTAAACTATGCCACTTTATGTTTACATACCCTACATTACTCATCTCATATGTATAGACTGTACACTATACCATCTACTGCATCTTAACTATGCCGTTCTGTACCATCACTCATTCATATATCTTTATATACATATTCTTTATCCCTTTACACTTGTGTGTATAAGGTAGTAGTTGTGGAATTGTTAGGTTAGATTACTTGTTGATTATAACTGCATTGTCGGAACTAGAAGCACAAGCATTTCACTACACTCGCATTAACATCTGCTAACCATGTGTATGTGACAAATAAAATTTGATTTGATTTGATTTGTTCTCTGCAGATCCTCTCAAGCTCTGTCAGGTTAGATGGGGAGCGTTTCTACACAGCTATTTCCAGGTCTCTCCAGAGATGTTTGATCGAAATCAAGTCCGGGCTCCGGCTGGGCCACTCAAGGACATTGAGAGACTTGTCCCGAAGCCACACCTGCGTTGTCTTGGCTGTGTGCTTAGGGTCGTTGTCCTGGTAGAAGGTAAACCCAGTCTGGGGTCCTGAGCGCTCTGGAGCACATTTTCATCAAAGATCGCTCTGTACTTTTCTACCTTCATCTTTGCCTTGATCCTTCAGTCCCTGCTGCTGTAAAACATCCCGACAGCATGATGCTGCCACCACCGAGCTTCACCATAGGGACGGTGCCTGGTTTTCTCAAGACGTGACGCTTGGCATTCAGGCCTAATAGTTCAATCTTGGTTTTATCAGACCAAAGAATCTTGTTTCTCATGGTGTGAGAGACTTTAGGTGCCTTTTGGCAAACTCCAAGCGGGCTGTCATGTGCCTTTTACTGAGGAGTGGCTCCCGTCTGGCCACTCTACCATAAAGGCCTGATTGTGGAGTGCTGCAGAGATGGTTGTCCTTCTGGAAGGTTCTCCCATCTCCACAGAGGAACTCTGGAGCTCTGTCAGTGTGAACATCGTATTCTTGGTCACCACCCTGACATTGGCCCTTCTCCCCCGATTGCTCTAGGAAGAGTCTGTGTGGTTCCAAACTTCTTACATTTAAAAATGATGTAGGCCACTGTGTTCTTGGGGACCTTCAATGTTGCAGACATTTTTTGGTACCCTTCCCCAGATCTGTGCCTCAACACAATCCTGTCTCGGGGCTCTACGGACAATTACTTTGACCTCATGGCCTGGTTTTTATTCTGACATGCACTGTCAAATGTGAGACCTTATATAGACAGGTGTGTGCTTTTCCAAATCATGTCCAATCATTTGAATTTACCACAGGTGGACTTCAATCAAGTTGTAGAAACATCTCAAGGATGATCAATGGAAACAGGATGCACCTGAGCTCAATTTCGAGTACCATGGCAAAGGGCTTGAATAATTACATAAATAAGGTATTTCTGTTTTAGAAGTATTTATACATTTGCAAAAATGTCTAAAAAACAGTTTTTGCTTTGTCATTATGGGGCATTGTGTGTAGATTGCTGAGAATGAAAAAATTTTTTTTATCCATTTTAGAATACGATTATTGTGAATATGCAATTTCCCTAATAATCCTTTACTCGCGCTAAAGAGGGAGGCTTGTGCTACTGGTGCTGCCACTTGTGCAGATCAAATATACAGCAGGAACTCTGATTCAGCCTGTTTGCATGTCCTAACAATTAGAAAGATTGCTCATAAATACATATTTTAATTGGCGTTGCTTACCTTGAATTTGACCTTACACCGATTAAGATAAGCAGAGTAAAGTGTTCACATGACTATTGCCATACTCGGCCTACTGCCATAATCAGTTTAAAATGGAATTATTACTGTGCATGTAAACATACCATACCCTACCTGAATCCAGCACCATCATGAGGCCTACATCATCTGTCATCATAATGCTAATGATGACACACGTCATTCAAAAGTGGAAAATCAATGTGTTCATCATCTCCTGTGGAAATCTCATTATGAGTCTGACATGTTGAGTCATTATCAATACAGCTTACTGCTTTAACTACACCGTCTTACTAGGAATGTGAAAGAGATGGCATTTCCAAGGAAATTGGAAATGCAATACATTTTTATTACGATGATGGCATTAAAGTCTTCATCAGGCTGCTTCTAAGACAATAAGACAGTGAGACAGACAGACAGAAAGACAGACAGATAAACAGACAGGAAGAGGAGGAGTTGGACACAGGAAGAGGAGGAGCTGGACACGGGAAGAGGAGGGGTTGGACACAGGAAGAGGAGGAGTTGGACACCGGAAGAGGGGGAGTTGGACACCGGAGGAGGAGGGGTTGGACACCGGAAGAGGAGGAGCTGGACACGGGAAGAGGAGGAGTTGGACACCGGAAGATGAGGGGTTGGACACGTGAAGGGGAGGAGTTGGACACAGGAAGAGGAGGGGTTGGACACCGGACGAGGAGGGGTTGGACACAGGAAGAGGAGGGGTTGCACACCGGACGAGGAGGGGTTGGACACCGGACGAGGAGGAAGTAGTACTGACTTGTAGGCCAGTGTGGCGCTGAAGTGTTGTTTGATGTAGGCCTCCAACACCGTGTTAAAATGCTGGAACTTCCTGTCTGCTATCAGACCAATGATGTAGATCTGAGACAGAGAGAGCGAGAGGTAGAGAGAGCGAGAGAGAGGTAGAGAGAGAGTAGTAGAGAGAGCGAGAGGGGGAGAGAGAGATAAAGAGAGAGAGGGGAGGAGAGGAGAGTAAGGGGTAACAGTTGTATTTGATATGGTGAGAGAGCTGGCCTCATTGGTACAAAGACACACAGACAAGCAACAGACAGACATACAGACATGTTTATTCAGAGTGAGAATAACAGAGGCATATGGATAGAGATTGACAGACAGCCACATGCAGAAACTGACTGACAGACAGAGAACAGAGCAGGTACAGGAGTGACAGAGAATATAAGAGAGAGACATGAACACACACACACTCACTCACCAGGGCGTCGAACACTAGGATGTCGTAGTCGTCAGTCTGGGAGTGTTCCATCATGATGGTGAACAGAGCATCCAGAGTGTCCTGGAGAAACTAGGAGGGGAAGAGAAGCCATGAGATGACACACACACAAACAGTAGACAGACACACACACACACAAACAGTACACACACACACACACGCAGTACACACACACCTTGACAACTTCCTCTCCGTCGATGATCTTGAGTTTCTCCAGGTTTTCTTTGAGGAGCTCAGGACGAGTCCTCCATTTCAGTAGACCCAGCAAGCCCACTGAGAAGGGGAAAGACAACAATCCATCAATCCACAAGTCTATCCATCCTTTAATCCACATATCTATCCATCCATCCATCAATCCACTTATCCATCCATCCATCCATCAATCCACATATCCATCCATTAATCCATCCATCTATCCATCAATCCATCCATCATACCACACATCTATCTATCCATCCATCCATCCATCCATCCATCCATCCATCCATCCATCCATCCATCCATCCATCCATCCATCCATCCATCCATCCATCAATCCATCCATAAATCCACATATCCATCAATCCATCAATCAATAAAGTTGAATCAATCAAAGTGCAATACAGAAACAGCCTAAAACCACAAACAGCAAGCAATGCAGATGTAGAAACACGGTGGCTAGGAAAAACTCCCTAGAAAGACAGGAACCCTAGGAAGAAGAGAGAGGAACCAGGTTATGAGGGGTGGTCTGCCATCCTCTGGATGTGCCAGGTGGATATTATAAGAGAACAAAGCCATCCATCAATCCATCCATCCATCAATAAATCAATCCACATATCCATCTATCCACAAATCCATCAATCCACATATACATCCATTCATCCATCCATCCATCAATCCATCCATCCACATATCCATCCATCCATCAATCCACATATCCATCCATCCACATTTCCATCCATCCATTAATCCATCCATCCATCATTCCACATATCCATCCATCCATATATCCATCCATCCATCCACATATCCATCCATCCATCCACATATCCATCCATCCACATATCCATCAATCCACAAATCCATCCATCCACATATCCATCAATCCACAAATCCATCCATCCACATATCCATCCACATATCCATCCATCCATTAATCCATCCATCCATCAATCCACATATCCATCCATCCACATATCCATCCATCCATCCACCCATCAAACCACATATCCATCCATCCATCCATCAAACCACATATCCATCAATCCATGAATCCATATATCCATCCATCCATCAATCCATATATCTACCCATCAATCAATACACATGTCCATCCATCTATCCATCAATCCACATATCCATCCATCCACATTTCCATCCATCCATTAATCCATCCATCCATCATTCCACATATCCATCCATCCATATATCCATCCATCCACATATCCATCCATCCATCCACATATCCATCCATCCACATATCCATCAATCCACAAATCCACCCATCCACATATCCATCAATCCACAAATCCATCCATCCACATATCCATCCACATATCCATCCATCCATTAATCCATCCATCCATCAATCCACATATCCATCCATCCACATATCCATCCATCCATCCACCCATCAAACCACATATCCATCCATCCATCCATCAAACCACATATCCATCAATCCATGAATCCATATATCCATCCATCCATCAATCCATATATCTACCCATCAATCAATACACATGTCCATCCATCTATCCATCAATCCACAAATCCATCCATCCATCAATCCACATATCCATCCATCCATCCATCCATCAATCCACATGTCCATCAATCTATCTATCCATCAAACCATATATCAATCCATCCACCCATCCATCAAACCATATTTCCATCCATCCATCAAAACACAAATCCATCCATCCACATATCCATCCATCCACATATCCATCCACCCATCAATCCACATTTCCATCATTCCATCAATCAATCCATCCATCCACATATCCATCCATCCATCAATCCACATATCCATCCATCCATCAAATAACATATCCATCCATCCACCATCAATCCACATATCCATCCATCCATCAATCCATCCATTCAAATATCCATCCATCCATCCACATATCCATCCATCCATCAATCCACATATCCATCCATCCATCCACATATCCATCCATCCATCCACATATCCATCCATCCATCAATCCACATATCCATCCATCCATCCACATATCCATCCATCCATCCACATATCCATCCATCCACATATCCATTGGTCCACATATTCATTGATCCATCCACATATCCATCCATCCACCCATCCATCAATCCAAATATTCATCCATCAATCAATCCATCATCCACATATCCATCAAACCACATGTCCATCAATCAACGAATCCATGCATCCACATATCCATCCATCCATCAATACACATGTCCATCCATCCATCAATCCACAAATCCATCCATCCATCAATCCACAAATCCATCCATCCATCAATCCACATATCCATCCATCCATCCATCAATCCACATTTCCATCCATCCGTCAATCCATCCATTCACATATCCATCCATCCACATATCCATCCATCCATCCATCCACATATCCATCCATCCATCAAATAACATATCCATCCATCCATCCATCAATCCACATGTCCATCCATCTATCTATCCATCAAACATATATCCATCCATCCACCCATCCATCAAACCATATATCCATCCATCCATCTATCCATCAAACCATATTTCCATCCATCCATCCATTCACACATCCATCCATCCATCCATCAAATAACATATCCATGCATCCACATATCCATCCATCCACATATCCATCCATCCACATATCCATCCACCCATCAATCCACATATCCATCCATCCATCAAATAACATATCCATCCATCCATCAACCCACATATCCATCCATCCATCAATCCACATATCCATCCATCAAACCATTCATCAATCCATCCATCCACATATCTATCCATCCATCCACATATCCATCGATCCACATATCCATTGGTCCACATATCCATTGATCCATCCACATATCCATCCATCCACCCATCCATCAATCCACATATCCATCCATCAATCCACATATCCATCCATCAACCAATCCATCCATCCACATATCCATCCATCCATCCATTAATCCACATATCCATCCATCTATCCATCCATCCATCAATCCACATATCATCCATCCATCAATCCATCAATCCACATATCCATCCATCAAACCACATATCAATCCATCCATCCATCCATTCATCCATCCATCAAACCACATATCCATCCATCCATCCAACAATCTATCCATCCATCCATCAAACCACATATCCATCCATCCATCAATCCATCCATCCACATACCCATTCATCCACATATCCATCCATCCATCAATCCACATATCCATCCATCCATCCACATATACATCGGTCCATCTATCCATTGATCCATCCACATATCCATCCATCCATCAATCCATCCATCCATCCACATATCCATCCATCCATCAATCCACATATCCATCCATCCACATATCCATCCACATATCCATTCATCCACATATCCATCCATCCACATATCCATCCATTCATCCACATATCCATCCATTCACATATCCATCCATCCAGATATCTACCCATCAATCAATACACATGTCCATCGATCTATCCACAAATCCATCCATCCATCATTCCACATATCCATCCATCAATCCATCCATCCATCAATCCACATGTCCATCCATCTATCTATCCATCAAACCATATATCCATCCATCCACCCATCCATCAAACCATATATCCATCCATCCATCTATCCATCAAACCATATTTCGATCCATCCATCCATCCATTCACATATCCATCCATCCATCAATCCACATATCCATCCATCCATCAAATAACATATCCATCCATCCATCAACCCACATATCCATCCATCCATCAATCCACATGTCCATCCATCCACATATCCATCCATCAAACCATCCATCAATCCATCCATCCACATATCCATCCATCCACATATCCATCGATCCACATATCCATTGGTCCACATATCCATTGATCCATCCACATATCTATCCATCCACCCATCCATCAATCCACATATCCATCCATCAACCAATCCATCCATCCACATATCCATCCATCTACATATCCATCCACATATCCATCCATCCATCAATCCACAAATCATCCATCCCATCAATCCATCAATCCACATATCCATCCATCAAACCATCCATCAATCCACATATCCATTCATCCATTCATCCATCCATCAAACCACATATCATTCCATCCATCCATCCATTCATCCATCCATCAAACCACATATCCATCCATCCATCCAACAATCTATCCATCCATCCATCAAACCACTAATCCATCCATCCATCAAAAAACATATCCATCCATCCATCCATCCACCCATCCATCCATCCAAATATCCATCCATCCACATATCCAAACATCCATCAATCCACATATCCATCCATCAATCCACATATCCATCCATCCATCAATCCATATATCCATATATCCATCCATCAAATCCACATATACAGCCATCCATCCATCCACATGTCCATCCATCCACATATCCATCCATCCATCCACATATCCTTTGATCCTACCTGTCATTTACCATAACCCAGTACACCCACAGGGTGACAATCATTCAAATGCAGTCATCATTCCTCTCACTAAGGGCTTGATGCCCAAGAACTTAAATCCCAGGAACTACAGGCTGAAATGTAGCACACTAGGTCTGGAGTTCCTGCCCACTGAACATACACTGTTTGAATCAACATTATTTCCAAGTAATTTCAATGAAATGATATCGAACCAACATGGAATATGCTGAATTGACATCTGTGCCCAATGGGTGGTGTGTTTCCATTGCAGAAAACATGGCCATACGCTTGTTAGGCTACTAGTTAGCTATGTTACCAAAGATACTGATATTTAGCTAGCTGCAAGTCATTTTATCTGTTAAAATTCAGTGATTAGCTGCTAATAGGCTATCTAGCTAGTTTTTATCTACAAGCAAATGCCATAAACGAGAGAAATAACTACAAGAATGCAAATATAAATTGCTAGCTAGCTAATTAAACTCTCTGCAAGGCAGAGTGCTGTAGTGTCTTTCAAAGAAAATAAAGTTAGCGATATTGCTAATATAGCTAGCTGCCAAAGTTGTGCTAGCTATCGATAGTTTGGGCTAGTTTTAACATGTGACTTTTACTTTTTACAGGGTTAAAAAAACAAAGACTTGGCAAATGTTGGTTTGACAATATTTTACAGTTTGAGCTTGTTTGTTATTCAAATTGGTTAATCAAAACTACTTGCAAGGAGAAGGCCCAATCCCAAATTGACCCCCAAACCTTACGCCCTATGCCCCCTGAGGGCATTTTATTGGTATTAATCTTGGTCAAAAATAAAGTGTCATGTAATTGGTTAGCTGCTCGATTACATTCTGGGTCCATGCGTGTTAAGAGAAGAGATTGTTTTTTTATTTTACCAGGTAAGTTGACTGAGAACACATTCTCATTTACAACCTGAGGAATGGTTACAGGGGAGAGGAGGGGGAATTAAGGAGTCAATTGTAAACTGGGGATGATTAAGTGTCCGTGATGGTATGAGGGCCAGATTGGGAATTTAGCCAGGACACCAGGGTTAACACCCCTACTCTTACAATAAGTGCCATGGGATCTTTAGTGACCACAGAAAGTCAGGACACCCGTTTAATGTCCCATCCGAAAGACAGCACCCTACACAGGCAATGTTCCCAATCACTGCCCTGGGCATTTGGATGTTTTTTTAGACCAGAGGAAAGGGTGCCTCCTACTGGCCCTCTACCACCACTTCCAGCAGCATCTGTTGTCCCATCCAGGGACCAATTAGGACCAACCCTGCTTAGGTTCAGAAGAAAGCCAGCAATGGGATGCAGGGTGGACTGCTGCGGGCCAAGCATACCACCCTGAGAGATGCTAAAGCAGCAGAACCAGAACGAGGAGCTCTATCTCTCTTTGCAAGTTACGGGATGAATGTCCCCTCCTCTTCTGAAATTCAAACGATGCTAACACCTGCGAAATCATGATTTGTCCAAATAACCAGTGAAGAAAAACCCAACACACCGGATCTACTGCTGCTCATTATCCCACGCATCCCATTCCTTCCCCACAGATCCTATGGTACCAGTTTTGTTCATGTTGATTGGTCCACGAGATATATGATTGGTGTAAGCAATATGGCGAAACTTACACTTCAGAGGGCAAAGTGGAGTGATTATCATATTGCAAACACATGTTGAATCCACTCAGATGGATTCTGAGTGGAGGGCTAAGTGCGTAGGATGTAGGGGTATATTTGGGATTGGCAGCCATATATAAACATATTCCCCGGCATGACATACTTCCTTTGAAAGCCCACATGACTTGGCCCCGCCCTGGGGGTTTAAGGGGGCTTGTTGAGGGGCCAGAGTTTTTGGAGAAGCCCTGTTTAAGCCTTGGCCAATACAATGGAAATGAACTAGGAAATAAATTCAAGCACCAGATTTAGTCCACGTGGAAATGGGTCTTTGGCAGTGAGAGGGAATGTACACATTCACTGTCACTTTTCCCCTGCCCAAGTAGAAGTCCATCATAAGCACACACACAAAAAAAGAAAACATCCCTTCTGTATGACATAGACCATGTTACGTTCCCTTCGTAGTGTAGACCACTGAAGCTCCTGTACAGGTGTTAGTGTTTAGTAATATCTTCCTCAGTAGTGAACCTGCCTGCCTGCTGTCCATCTGTTGACTGGGAGTACAGGTCCAGGTAGAGATGGATCATATCCCTCATCCAGACAGCTGCTCTTTGTGTGTGTGTTTGTGCGTGTGTGTGTGTGTGTGTGTTAAATCTGGACTGGTGATTAACACTGCAGCACAGTTATCATTACAATGATGAACTGGCTTCTTCAGCAACAGCTGTTACACAGCACCTGTATGCCATGCCAGGGCCCTGGCTGTGTGTGGGGGAAGTGCGTGTGTGCGTTTGTGTGTATGCCAGCGCCGGCGTGTATGACAAAACTACGACATACTCTGTCTGTTCTGAGACCACACACACACACACACCGTTTTGAGTGAGCTTGGTGGAGCAGACGAGGGTTGAGATGGTGAAGCTGTCTCTGGAGCTGACAGACAGGCTTCCTACACTGCTGCTGCTGCGGCTCAGTGTCCCCGTCTTGTGAACGTCCACATAACGCGTAGAGGGTAGGGACAGGTACGAGTTCACATCCTCCATACGCTTACTGTCCCCCTGTAGAGAGAAGGAGAGAGACCGAGAGGGTGGGAAGAGAGAGAGGGTGTGAGGAGAGAGAAAGAAGAGAGAGAGGGTGGGGTAAGAGAGAGAGATGGGAGAGAGAGAGTGCGGTAAGAGAGAGAGGGGGGGGAGAAAGAGGAGAGAGAGAGGATGGGGTGATAGAGAGAGAGAGCGCAAGAGAGAGAAAGGGGAGAGAGAGAGGGTGCAGTAAGAGAAACAGAGAGAAAGAGAGGGGGGGGGGGACAGAGAGAGGGGGGGGAGAGGGTGCAGTAAGAGAAACAGAGAGAAAGAGAGAGAGAGGGGGGAGACAGAGAGAGAGAGAGGGGAGAGAGAGAGAGTTTAGTTTGGGAGTGAATCAACAGTAATTCATCTTCATTCCTTTTAGCACTTAATCAATAATTCCAGTTCATTTGGCAGTGAATCTATAATTATTCAGTTAGCCTGTTCAGTCGGTTGTGAATCTTTAATAATTCAGTGTCCTTGGCGATTTGGCTGTGACTCTGACGTAATTCAATTATTCAGTTCAGTTAACTGTGAATCTGTACTGGTTCATTTATACCGTTAATTCATTCGTTTTGTAGATGTGTGAATCGGAGTTGATTCAGTTCTGACCTTGAAGACCACCAGGTCATGAAGCCCGTCCTTCAGCACGGTTCCATCTTCCTTCATCAGGCGAACAAACGCCATGGCAAAGTTCTTCTCACTCTTATCCTTAGCTACACAGAGAGAGAGAGAGAGAGAGAGAGAGAGAGAGAGAGAGAGAGAGAGAGAGAGAGAGAGAGAGAGAGAGCGAGAGAGAGAGCGAGAGAGCGAGAGAGCGAGAGAGCGAGAGAGAGAGAGAGAATTAGGATAATTCATTTAGTAGATGAAAGCAATGGCTTCCTCCCTGTCACATTGCTTTCACACTTCCAGCCCATTCAGCTCAGTGGTAAAGAAGGTAAGGATGAGGGCAGAGTTGGGTGTACTCACACTCCTGAGAGGAGCGGTGTCTGAACATGAAGCGCAGGTGGATCCTGTGCATCTCCTCCAGAGGGATGGCCACCTATAGGACGGAGGACAACATTACATCTCCTGTCTGGGCCCTGTGCTATAGGACGGAGGACAACATTACATCTCCTGTCAGGGCCCTGTGCTATAGGACGGAGGACAACATTACATCTCCTGTCTGGGCCCTGTGCTATAGGACGGAGGACAACATTACATCTCCTGTCTGGGCCCTGTGCTATAGGACGGAGGACAACATTACATCTCCTGTTAGGGCCCTGTGCTATAGGACGGAGGACAACATTACATCTCCTGTCTGGGCCCTGTGCTATAGGACGGAGGACAACATTACATCTCCTGTCTGGGCCCTGTGCTATAGGATGGAGGACAACATTACATCTCCTGTCTGGGCCCTGTGCTATAGGACGGAGGACAACATTACATCTCCTGTCTGGGCCCTGTGCTATAGGACGGAGGACAACATTACATCTCCTGTCTGGGCCCTGTGCTATAGGACGGAGGACAACATTACATCTCCTGTTAGGGCCCTGTGCATTAGGACGGAGGACAACATTACATCTCCTGTCTGGGCCCTGTGCTATAGGACGGAGGACAACATTACATCTCCTGTTAGGCCCCTGTGCTATAGGACAGAGGACAACATTACATCTCCTGTCTGGGCACTGTGCTATAGGACGGAGGACAACATTACATCTCCTGTCAGGGCCCTGTGCTATAGGACGGAGGACAACATTACATCTCCTGTCTGGGCCCTGTGCTATAGGACGGAGGACAACATTACATCTCCTGTCTGGGCCCTGTGCTATAGGACGGAGGACAACATTACATCTCCTGTTAGGGCCCTGTGCTATAGGACGGAGGACAACATTACATCTCCTGTCTGGGCCCTGTGCTATAGGACGGAGGACAACATTACATCTCCTGTCTGGGCCCTGTGCTATAGGATGGAGGACAACATTACATCTCCTGTCTGGGCCCTGTGCTATAGGACGGAGGACAACATTACATCTCCTGTCTGGGCCCTGTGCTATAGGACGGAGGACAACATTACATCTCCTGTCTGGGCCCTGTGCTATAGGACGGAGGACAACATTACATCTCCTGTTAGGGCCCTGTGCATTAGGACGGAGGACAACATTACATCTCCTGTCTGGGCCCTGTGCTATAGGACGGAGGACAACATTACATCTCCTGTTAGGCCCCTGTGCTATAGGACAGAGGACAACATTACATCTCCTGTCTGGGCCCTGTGCTATAGGACGGAGGACAACATTACATCTCCTGTCTGGGCCCTGTGCTATATGACGAAGGACAACATTACATCTCCTGTCTGGGCCCTGTGCTATAGGACGGAGGACAACATTACATCTCCTGTTAGGGCCCTGTGCTATAGGATGGAGGACAACATTACATCTCCTGTCTGGGCCCTGTGCTATAGGACGGAGGACAACATTACATCTCCTGTCTGGGCCCTGTGCTATATGACGGAGGACAACATTACATCTCCTGTTAGGGCCCTGTGCAAACATGTGACATGCCTGGATTTTAACCTTTATTTAAAGCTTTTTCATCAAACTGTCCCTTTTTTTTTTATCCAGCACCATCCTGCTTTCATTTTTTGTGTAATTTCTGGATAAGGTTTAAAACACAGGATCAAATGTTTTTGTCACATGATCACCTTGTATTACACACTAACAGAGCGTGTTAAGTGTTATGTGTTGTACACAGAGGGAAACAGCTGATCAACGTGCACAAGAATACACACCATAAAACACAACTTATCATTCAAACACACACACACACACACACACACACACACACACACACACACACACACACACACACACACACACACACACACACACACACACACACACACACACACACACACACACACACACACACACACACACACACACACACACACACTCGCTGACCTTGAACGTCTCCATCCAGCGTGGTTGTTTGACCTGGTAGTAGATGACAGATCTGTAGTCGTTGAGCGGTCTATCCCCCGCTCCCAGACAGATAGAGTTCTACAGGACAAAACAGAAAGAGATGACAGAAAGAGAGAGCGATGGCAGAAAGAGAGAGAGACGACAAAGAGAGAGAGATGACAGAAAGAGAGTGAAGACAGAAAGAGAGAGAGATTCGAGAAAGAGAGAGAGGACAATCAATTCAACTAACCTACATCAACCTAGATACTGTACATCCAACCTAATCTTGGTTAACCCAGAACTAAAGTCTAGCGTAATTGGTCAGATGCTCGATGAAGTTCTGGGTCCATACGTGTTAAGAACTGTAAGGAAGAGCTCCACCCTCTCTCTCTGCATGTGACGGGCCGAATGTCCCCTCCCCTTTAGATATTCCAAAGATGCTAAGATGCTAAAAAAAAATGATTTGTCCAAATAACCAGGAACAAAAATCCAAGTAACGGAACTGCTGCTACTGATCTCATGCATCGTGTTGTATCAAGACAGATCTACGGCATAATGTATCTTAGCGTGGTCTGTCCACAACAGATTACATCTAACCCAACAACTCAGAACCATATGACATCAAATACAAAGGAGGATACAGCGCTGAAACAGTATCCCTGTTCGCCTACCTCCAGATGACCCCCCCCAACTCACCGACACAATCTTGCCCTCCTCGTCACACACCATCATGATGACCTCCATGTTCTTCTGGCTGGTCTTGTTGTACTTGTCAAAATCCCCGGCCCACAGCGTCAGGTAGATGTCGTTGCGGATGTCCCCCGGCATGATGATCTCTGGGAAGCCCAGTTTACGGGCCACCACCGTGCTGCGGTCCACCAGGTGGGGGTACTCCTTACGGATCTGGACGATGTCACCCACCAGGGCCTTCATCGTCACCCATAGACCTGGAGGGGGGACGGAGTAGGGTAAAGATGCCCTTGGACGCTGATCTTGGGTCAGTTTTGCATTACCCACACCAATGGTTAAGGTTAGGATTGGGGAGGGGAAGGTGATGCTAGATCTGAACCTAGGGGATAAGGGGAAACTTCACCCCGTGGTGGGGAGGAGGGGTAGAGGGGAGGATAGAGGACCAAGCATTGATAATGCAGTGGTTGTTGGTACAATAGCAAGAGTTTCCATGAGTGTGAGGTGAGATGTTGTACCTTGTCCTCCACTGTCTCCTCGTGACGCTGTCACCTTGTTCAGCAGGGGGTGAAGGAAGTCATTCTCTGCCACGACCCTGCACACCCACATACACACACATTTAAACTACACAACAACAACTAAAATAGGTAGGGATGGAGGAAGAGAGGAGGGAGGAGAGGGTGAAGAAGGGAGGACTTACGGGAAAAAAGGGATGAAATGCTGCTTCTCCTCATCACACTCTATCTTTCCTTTGATGATGTCACTGATGTCCATCACTGCAGACAGGAAGAAATGTAATGTACTCTTTTATTAAGAATGACCTCTCAGGTTATTTTACATTTTCTTTGATCCACTTAGTAAACAATATTCAATATTCAAGCTGTGACCAGCATCAGTGGATCCCAATTCAAAATGTTGTTAACACTGCCCACTGCCCCATGCCCACTGCCCCCTGCCCCATGCCCACTGCCCCATGCCCACTGCCCCATGCCCACTGCCCCATGCCCACTGCCCCCTGCCCACTGCCCCATACCCACTGCCCACTGCCCCAGCCCACTGCCCCATGCCCACTGCCCACTGCCCACTGCCCACTGCCCCCTGCCCCATACCCACTGCCCCATGCCCACTGCCCCAGCCCACTGCCCCATGCCCACTGCCCCATGCCCACTGCCCACTGCCCACTGCCCCCTGCCCCATACCCACTGCCCCATGCCCACTGCCCACTGCCCACTGCCCCATGCCCACTGCCCCATGCCATACACTAGTACCTACCTGCCACTCCAAAGGGCCTGCGGAGGCCCTGGGTACACTTCTTGGTGTTGGTCTCCTTCAGTTCCATACGACCCACTCTCACTATCTGACAGATCAGGTAGATCTTCTCTCTGTTCAAGTCCTTATTACCCAAGTCCTGGAGGGAGGGAGGTTTTCAAAATCAAAAAACATGATTTATATGCACAGAGCATACATTTACTAAATTAGCATTTCTCAACTGGTGGGTTGTGATTTCCCCTCCCAATTTGAATATTGATGCAACGTGGTTACATTTGGGTCATGAGGCAAACCCAGTTGAGAGCCACTGACCTAAATTATTTGATGGCACCTCAATAACTGGATACGGACAAGAAATGCATCAAACAGTGCTCTCTAGTGGTAACTTACTGTAAAGACCACCTTCAAGTTGTTCAGCATTTCAACCTCCCTAGGAAAGCCTTTACTGCCCCAGCGAACCAGGTAGTTCTCACTGCAGAGGGAGGCCATGGAATGGGTTAACAAGAAGCACATGTCAGAAACACTTAATACACACTCAAAAGGAATCTTAAAAGGATACTTTGGGAATTTGCCAATGAATCCAGTTAGAGAAACTCATGGATACCATTTTTATGTCTCTGCATCCAGTATGAATGAAGTTGCTAACTAGCATTAGCTCAATGACTGGAAGTCTATGGTATATACAATGGTATCTACTGTACAAGCATGATAGCAGTCACCATAGACATCCAGTCATTGCGCTAACACCAGTTACCAACTGCGCTAACGCTAGCTGGCAACTTCCCTCAAACTGCAAGCAAATGGTTTCCATTAGTTCCTCTGACTCTGGGGGAGTAAATAAAGGGCTTCATTGCCAAAATCCTGAAGTATCCCTTTAACGCATCATTCACTGATAGAAATGCTCATACGGGATGAATTCACAGAAAAATAAATGTACATAGGGCCTACATAGGGACTGGAATGCTTTATAATACATTGCTTTCTCCTAAATATAAGTCTTCTTGGCCAGCAGAGACTGACTGACTATCAATCTGCTCAAATTGTACGGTGGGGATATGTTGCTAAGCTTTCCAAAGCTGACACCTTCCCAAAATATCCCTGTCACAGTTTGACAGAAGGAGGCCTTCAGGCACTGTGGCCACGATGGAGAATGTCACATACCAGCCGTAATACTCTGGCATGGATGAGAGAGGAAGGAGAGCCTAGATCTGTCGCTCTGACAGTAATAGACAGCTATCACCATTAGCTGTCAGTCAAGCAATGCCTCTCTATTTTCTGAATTTCTACCATGATATTTAAATAGTATGTCCATTAGGTTAGACGTTGAGAACAGGGGAAAATGTGGATAAGGGGAAGAGAGGAAGAGAAAAGGAGTGAGAGAGAAAGACAGCTATCAACATTACTGGTGTCAGAGCTCTGACAGCTGCCAGTCAAGCGCTGCCTTTCCATGTGCAGCCTTCTGTGTTTATCATTAACTGTGACTACAGTACAGGAATACAAAACATATATGGAAAACGGGAAAAAGAGACCTGATGATGGTCTGCTTGTTGGGGTCGTAGAGGGACATGAAGAGTTCAGAATCCTCTCCGATCCGACAGACAAAGTTCCGGACAAAGACATAGAGGCTGTGAGTGGGAGAGGACTGGATCCGGGCCGAGATTACTGAGTGGTCCGTCTGAATGTTGGACTACAGGAGAGAGAGAGAGAGAGAGAGAGAGAGAGAGAGAGAGAGAGAGAGAGAGAGAGAGAGAGAGAGAGAGAGAGAGAGAGAGAGAGAGAGAGAGAGAGAGAGAGAGAGAGATGGCTATACTCCTAAAATACAGTGCATGACCATTGTCTTCTTTCCGTTACTCTGTCAACTCTCTCAATCTTACTCCAGCCACTATTCTCCCAATTTCAACCCTGTTAGCCCTGTCAACCACTTTCTGTTAGTTGTCTTTGCTCCTCTCTTACTCTCTGTCTGACCTGTTCCTCTTTGATGCGTTCGTTGATCTTGGTGGTGGCGTCTTGGTGGGCTCGGAACAGGCTAATCACGCTGGCGTTTTCTGGGTCCAGCATATTCCCGTTCACATCCCGCACCACCAGGTCCAACTCCAAGATCCTGGAAGGGAGGAAGGGGGAGGAGGAGGAGATGATGGAAGAGAGAAAGGGTTCTCCCTCAGCCAGATACAGAGACGGAGTTCCTCAAATGAGAATGATCTATTTTAGTGATTCAGTAGGGGTTTATTGGCCATACTTGTTGCCGTAGTCGATCTTGGAGGTGACTTTCTGTTTGAGCTCCTTGAACTCATCGCTAGGCAACGTGCCAGACAGGAGTTGGGAACGCCATTCCATCAAATCCCACATCAGCCCTTGGACCTGCACCACACGCCTCTTCTTATTGGCCTAGGGAGAGAGAGATCTTGTTACACACACATGTGCACGTACACATATACCAAACACACACAAAGTGTGGAGTGTTTACCACGTAGAGCTGTTTCCAGATGCTTCCCCACTCCCTCAGAGTGGTGGTCACCTCCTTCACTAGGGGCATCTCTGCTGACAACACCACCTCCTGATCCCTGTGGAGGACATACCACATATTACTCACACACACACACACACACACACACACACACACACACACACACACACACACACACACACACACACACACACACACACACACACACACACACACACACACACACACACACACACACACACACACACACACACACACACACACACACACACACACACACACACACACACACACAACGGTAAGCATATGACACTGACACACACACAAACACACACATCACTCACCCTCTTTTTTCGATGATGACCTTCCTCAGCTGCACTATGCTGGCTGGGAACGCGCCCTGAATATATGGAGGGAGACAAGGAGAGAGAGGTAGATAGAGAGGAGGGAGGGAGGGAGGGAGGGAGGGAGGGAGGGAGGGAGGGAGGGAGGGAGGGAGATACTTGCTCACATCCAAACGTACTATCCTGTCTTCAGTTATCCAGCTGTGTCTTACCTGTCGATCATTGTTCCTGACCAGGTAGCCTTTATACCAGCCTGCAACCAGAGAAAACAGGATACAGTCACAACACAGGGTACAGTCACAACACAGGAAACAGTCACAACACAGGATACAGTCACAACACAGGATACAGTCACAACACAGGAAACAGTCACAACACAGGATACAGTCACAACACAGGATACAGTCACAACACAGGATACAGTCACAACACAGGATACAGTCACAACACAGGAAACAGTCACAACACAGGAAACAGTCACAACACAGGATACAGTCACAACACGGGATACAGTCACAACACAGGAAACAGTCACAACACAGGAAACAGTCACAACACAGGATACAGTCACAACACAGGGTACAGTCACAACACAGGATACAGTCACAACACAGGGTACAGTCACAACACAGGATACAGTCACAACACAGGAAACAGTCACAACACAGGAAACAGTCACAACACAGGATACAGTCACAACACAGGGTACAGTCACAACACAGGATACAGTCACAACACAGGATACAGTCACAACACAGGAAACAGTCACAACACAGGAAACAGTCACAACACAGGGTACAGTCACAACACAGGATACAGTCACAACACAGGATACAGTCACAACACAGGGTACAGTCACAACACAGGATACAGTCACAACACAGGATACAGTCACAACACAGGGTACAGTCACAACACAGGGTACAGTCACAACACAGGGTACAGTCACAACACAGGGTACAGTCACAACACAGGATACAGTCAAAACACAGGATACAGTCACAACACAGGGTACAGTCACAACACAGGATACAGTCACAACACAGGGTACAGTCACAACACAGGATACAGTCACAACACAGGGTACAGTCACAACACAGGATACAGTCACAACACAGGATACCGTCACAACACAGGGTACAGTCACAACACAGGATACAGTCACAACACAGGAAACAGTCACAACACAGGGTACAGTCACAACACAGGATACAGTCACAACACAGGATACAGTCACAACACAGGAAACAGTCACAACACAGGATACAGTCACAACACAGGGTACAGTCACAACACAGGATACAGTCACAACACAGGATACAGTCACAACACAGGAAACAGTCACAACACAGGAAACAGTCACAACACAGGGTACAGTCACAACACAGGATACAGTCACAACACAGGATACAGTCACAACACAGGGTACAGTCACAACACAGGATACAGTCACAACACAGGATACAGTCACAACACAGGGTACAGTCACAACACAGGGTACAGTCACAACACAGGGTACAGTCACAACACAGGGTACAGTCACAACACAGGATACAGTCAAAACACAGGATACAGTCACAACACAGGGTACAGTCACAACACAGGATACAGTCACAACACAGGGTACAGTCACAACACAGGATACAGTCACAACACAGGGTACAGTCACAACACAGGATACAGTCACAACACAGGATACCGTCACAACACAGGGTACAGTCACAACACAGGATACAGTCACAACACAGGAAACAGTCACAACACAGGGTACAGTCACAACACAAGATACAGTACACAGGATAGAGTCACAACACAGGATAGAGTCACAACATACCACATTCATCTCAGTTTCCAGTCCCAGTTTAAATCCCATTTTCCATCCCACATTATACTCAGATTCCATCCCACATTATTCCCAGTTTACATCCCACATTATTCCCAGTTTACATCCAGACATTATTCCCAGTTTACATCCCACATTATTCCCAGTTAACATTTCACATTATTCCCAGTTTACATCCCACATTATTTCCAGTTTACATCCCACATTATTTCCAGTTTACATCCAGACATTATTCCCAGTTTACATCCCACATTATTCCCAGTTTACATCCAGACATTATTCCCAGTTTACATCCCACAATATTCCCAGTTAACATTTCACATTATTCCCAGTTTACATCCCACATTATTTCCAGTTTACATCCCACATTATTCCCAGTTTACATCCCACATTATTTCCAGTTTACATCCCACATTTTTTCCAGTTTACATCCAGACATTATTCCCAGTTTACATCCCACATTATTCCAAGTTTACATCCAGACATTATTCCCAGTTTACATCCCACAATATTCCCAGTTAACATTTCACATTATTCCCAGTTTACATCCCACATTATTTCCAGTTTACATCCCACATTATTCCCAGTTTACATCCCACATTATTTCCAGTTTACATCCCAAATTATTCCCAGTTTACATCCAGACATTATTCCCAGTTTACATCCCACATAATTCCCAGTTTACATCCAGACATTATTCCCAGTTTACATCCCACAATATTCCCAGTTAACATTTCACATTATTCCCAGTTTACATCCCACATTATTTCCAGTTTACATCCCACATTATTTCCAGTTTACATCCAGACATTATTCCCAGTTTACATCCCACATTATTCCCAGTTTACATCCAGACATTATTCCCAGTTTACATCCCACAATATTCCCAGTTAACATTTCACATTATTCCCAGTTTACATCCCACATTATTTCCACTTTACATCCCACATTATTCCCAGTTTACATCCAGACATTATTCCCAGTTTACATCCCACATTATTCCCAGTTTACATCCAGACATTATTCCCAGTTTACATCCCACATTATTCCCAGTTTACATCCAGATATTATTCCCAGTTTACATCCCACATTATTCCCAGTTAACATTTCACATTATTCCCAGTTTACATCCCACATTATTTCCAGTTTACATCCCACATTATTTCCAGTTTACATCCAGACATTATTCCCAGTTTACATCCCACATTATTCCCAGTTTACATCCAGACATTATTCCCAGTTTACATCCCACAATATTCCCAGTTAACATTTCACATTATTCCCAGTTTACATCCCACATTATTTCCAGTTTACATCCCACATTATTCCCAGTTTACATCCAGACATTATTCCCAGTTTACATCCCACATTATTCCCAGTTTACATCCAGACATTATTCCCAGTTTACATCCCACATAATTCCCAGTTTACATCCAGACATTATTCCCAGTTTACATCCCACAATATTCCCAGTTAACATTTCACATTATTCCCAGTTTACATCCCACATTATTTCCAGTTTACATCCCACATTATTTCCAGTTTACATCCAGACATTATTCCCAGTTTACATCCCACATTATTCCCAGTTTACATCCAGACATTATTCCCAGTTTACATCCCACAATATTCCCAGTTAACATTTCACATTATTCCCAGTTTACATCCCACATTATTTCCAGTTTACATCCCACATTATTCCCAGTTTACATCCAGACATTATTCCCAGTTTACATCCCACATTATTTCCAGTTTTCATCCCACATTATTCCCAGTTAACATTCCACATTATTCCCAGTTTACATCCCACATTATTCCCAGTTAACATTTCACATTATTCCCAGTTTACATCCCACATTATTCCCAGTTTACTTCCCACATTATTCCCAGTTTACATCCCACAATATTCCCAGTTTACATCCCACATTATTCCCTGTTTACATCCCACATTATTCCCGGTAAAACCAGTTATTCCCGGTAAAACCAGTACATTCCCAGTCAGCTCCCTTACCATCGCAGGTCTCCTGGAT
The DNA here is from genome assembly GCF_045679555.1 of Salvelinus alpinus. Taxonomy (NCBI): domain Eukaryota; kingdom Metazoa; phylum Chordata; class Actinopteri; order Salmoniformes; family Salmonidae; genus Salvelinus; species Salvelinus alpinus. Next base: position 60,961,967 of record NC_092092.1, read on the forward strand.
GTGGACCGTGTCACCAATCTCCAGAGACAGCTGCTTCTCTCCAAGGCCAATGAAATTCCACATTACTAGGGGAGACACAGAGAGGCGAGAGGGTCATACAGTGTACTGCAGAGAGAGACCCTAAAACAGAGAGAACATAACAGAAACCTATTCATTACCTTTTGTTTTCACTATTAAGCCTAAGAAAATATTCAGACTATATTGTTCAGGGGAGGGAGAGGATAGTATGTTGTTTTTTTTTGCTTGTTGGGGAGCGAGGTCTTTTCACTATTATTATGAGATTTATATATGCTTGTTCCTCATATTTAGATTAGATAAAGAAAAACAGATATATGTTTGTACACCAGAGGAGGCTGGTGGGAGTAGCTGTAGGAGGATGGGAATGGTATAAATGGAATAGAGTCAAACCTATGGTTTCATGTTTGATACGGTTCCATTTATACCATTCCAGACATTACAATGAGCCCGTCCTCCTATAGCTCCTCCCACCAGCCTCCACTGTTGCACAACTATGTCAAGAATTGTGTGACCT
>NC_092092.1:60967498-60994998 GCF_045679555.1 Salvelinus alpinus
GGGTCTGGAGAGAGGGAGGGAGACAGGTGGGTCTGGAGAGAAGGAGGGAGACAGGTGGGTCTGGAGAGAGGGAGAGAGGGAGGGAGACAGGTGGGTCTGGAGAGAGGGAGAGAGGGAGGGAGACAGGTGGGTCTTAGAGAGAGGGAGGGAGACAGGTGGGTCTGGAGAGAGGGAGGGAGACAGGTGGGTCTGGAGAGAGGGAGAGAGGGAGGGAGACAGGTGGGTCTGGAGAGAGGGAGAGAGGGAGGGAGACAGGTGGGTCTGGAGAGAGGGAGGGAGACAGGTGGGTCTGGAGAGAGGGAGAGAGGGAGGGAGACAGGTGGGTCTGGAGAGAGGGAGAGAGGGAGGGAGACAGGTGGGTCTGGAGAGAGGGAGGGAGACAGGTGGGTCTGGAGAGAGGGAGAGAGGGAGGGAGACAGGTGGGTCTGGAGAGAGGGAGGGAGACAGGTGGGTCTGGAGAGAGGGAGGGAAACAGGTGGGTCTGGAGAGAGGGAGAGAGGGAGGGAGACAGGTGGGTCTGGAGAGAGGGAGAGAGGGAGGGAGACAGGTGGGTCTGGAGAGAGGGAGGGAGACAGGTGGGTCTGGAGAGAGGGAGAGAGGGAGGGAGACAGGTGGGTCTGGAGAGAGGGAGAGAGGGAGGGAGACAGGTGGGTCTGGAGAGAGGGAGGGAGACAGGTGGGTCTGGAGAGAGTTAGAGAGGGAGGGAGACAGGTGGGTCTGGAGAGAGGGAGGGAGACAGGTGGGTCTGGAGAGAGGGAGGGAGACAGGTGGGTCTGGAGAGAGGGAGGGAGACAGGTGGGTCTGGAGAGAGGGAGAGAGGGAGGGAGACAGGTGGGTCTGGAGAGAGGGAGAGAGGGAGGGAGACAGGTGGGTCTGGAGAGAGGGAGGGAGACAGGTGGGTCTGGAGAGAGGGAGAGAGGGAGGACGAAAGGTGGGTCTGGAGAGAGGGAGGGAGACAGGTGGGTCTGGAGAGAGGGAGAGAGGGAGAGAGACAGGTGGGTCTGGAGAGAGGGAGGGAGACAGGTGGGTCTGGAGAGAAGGAGGGAGACAGGTGGGTCTGGAGAGACGGAGGGAGACAGGTGGGTCTGGAGAGAGGGAGAGAGACAGGTGGGTCTGGAGAGATGGAGAGAGGGAGGGAGACAGGTGGGTCTGGAGAGAGGGAGGGAGACTGGTGGGTCTGGAGAGAGGGAGAGAGGGAGGGAGACAGGTGGGTCTGGAGAGAGGGAGGGAAACAGGTGGGTCTGGAGAGAGGGAGGGAGACAGGTGGGTCTGGAGAGAGGGAGGGAAACAGGTGGGTCTGGAGAGAGGGAGAGAGGGAGGGAGACAGGTGGGTCTAGAGAGAGGGAGAGAGACAGGTGGGTCTGGAGAGAGGGAGAGAGGGAGGGAGACAGGTGGGTCTGGATAGAGGGAGGGAGACAGGTGGGTATGGAGAGAGGGAGAGAGGGAGGGAGACAGGTGGGTCTGGAGAGAGGGAGGGAAACAGGTGGGTCTGGAGAGAGGGAGAGAGGGAGGGAAACAGGTGGGTCTGGAGAGAGGGAGAGAGGGAGGGAGACAGGTGGGTCTGGAGAGAGGGAGAGAGGGAGGGAAACAGGTGGGTCTGGAGAGAGGGAGAGAGGGAGGGAGACAGGTGGGTCTGGAGAGAGGGAGGGAGACAGGTGGGTCTGGAGAGAGGGAGAGAGGGAGGTAAACAGGTGGGTCTGGAGAGAGGGAGAGAGGGAGGGAAACAGGTGGGTCTGGAGAGAGGGAGAGAGGGAGGGAGACAGGTGGGTCTGGAAAGAGGGAGAGAGGGAGGGAGACAGGTGGGTCTGGAGAGAGGGAAGGAGACAGGTGGGTCTGGAGAGAGGGAGAGAGGGAGGGAAACAGGTGGGTCTGGAGAGAGGGAGAGAGGGAGGGAGACAGGTGGGTCTGGAGAGAGGGAGGGAGACAGGTGGGTCTGGAGAGAGGGAGGGAAACAGGTGGGTCTGGAGAGAGGGAGAGAGGGAGGGAAACAGGTGGGTCTGGAGAGAGGGAGGGAGACAGGTGGGTCTGGAGAGAGGGAGAGAGGGAGGGAGACAGGTGGGTCTGGAGAGAGGGAGGGAGACAGGTGGGTCTGGAGAGAGGGAGGAAGACAGGTGGGTCTGGAGAGAGGGAGGGAGACAGGTGGGTCTGGAGAGAGGGAGAGAGGGAGGGAGACAGGTGGGTCTGGAGAGAGGGAGAGAGGGAGGGAGACAGGTGGGTCTGGAGAGAGGGAGGGAGACAGGTGGGTCTGGAGAGAGGGAGAGAGGGAGGTAAACAGGTGGGTCTGGAGAGAGGGAGAGAGGGAGGGAAACAGGTGGGTCTGGAGAGAGGGAGAGAGGGAGGGAGACAGGTGGGTCTGGAAAGAGGGAGAGAGGGAGGGAGACAGGTGGGTCTGGAGAGAGGGAAGGAGACAGGTGGGTCTGGAGAGAGGGAGAGAGGGAGGGAAACAGGTGGGTCTGGAGAGAGGGAGAGAGGTAGGGAGACAGGTGGGTCTGGAGAGAGGGAGGGAGACAGGTGGGTCTGGAGAGAGGGAGGGAAACAGGTGGGTCTGGAGAGAGGGAGAGAGGGAGGGAAACAGGTGGGTCTGGAGAGAGGGAGGGAGACAGGTGGGTCTGGAGAGAGGGAGAGAGGGAGGGAGACAGGTGGGTCTGGAGAGAGGGAGGGAGACAGGTGGGTCTGGAGAGAGGGAGGAAGACAGGTGGGTCTGGAGAGAGGGAGGGAGACAGGTGGGTCTGGAGAGAGGGAGAGAGGGAGGGAGACAGGTGGGTCTGGAGAGAGGGAGAGAGGGAGGGAGACAGGTGGGTCTGGAGAGAGGGAGGGAGACAGGTGGGTCTGGAGAGAGGGAGAGAGGGAGGGAGACAGGTGGGTCTGGAGAGAGGGAGGGAGACAGGTGGGTCTGGAGAGAGGGAGAGAGGGAGGGAGACAGGTAGGTCTGGAGAGAGGGCGGGAGACAGGTGGGTCTGGAGAGAGGGAGAGAGGGAGGGAGACAGGTGGGTCTGGAGAGAGGGATAGAGACAGGTGGGTCTGGAGAGAGGGAGAGAGGGAGGGAGACAGGTGGGTCTGGAGAGAGGGATAGAGACAGGTGGGTCTGGAGAGAGGGAGAGAGGGAGGGAGACAGGTGGGTCTGGAGAGAGGGAGAGAGGGAGGGAGACAGGTGGGTCTGGAGAGAGGGATAGAGACAGGTGGGTCTGGAGAGAAGGAGAGAGGGAGGGAGACAGGTGGGTCTGGAGAGAGGGAGGTCGACAGGTGGGTCTGGAGAGAGGGAGAGAGGGAGGGAGACAGGTGGGTCTGGAGAGAGGGAGGGAAACAGGTGGGTCTGGAGAGAGGGAGGGAGACAGGTGGGTCTGGAGAGAGGGAGGGAAACAGGTGGGTCTGGAGAGAGGGAGAGAGGGAGGGAGACAGGTGGGTCTGGAGAGAGGGAGAGAGACAGGTGGGTCTGGAGAGAGGGAGAGAGGGAAGGAGACAGGTGGGTCTGGATAGAGGGAGGGGGACAGGTGGGTCTGGAGAGAGGGAGAGAGGGAGGGAGACAGGTGGGTCTAGAGAGAGGGAGGGAAACAGGTGGGTCTGGAGAGAGGGAGAGAGGGAGGGAAACAGGTGGGTCTGGAGAGAGGGAGAGAGGGAGGGAGACAGGTGGGTCTGGAGAGAGGGAGAGAGGGAGGGAAACAGGTGGGTCTGGAGAGAGGGAGAGAGGGAGGGAGACAGGTGGGTCTGGAGAGAGGGAGGGAGACAGGTGGGTCTGGAGAGAGGGAGAGAGGGAGGGAGACAGGTGGGTCTGGAGAGAGGGAGAGAGGGAGGGAGACAGGTGGGTCTGGAGAGAGGGAGGGAGACAGGTGGGTCTGGAGAGAGGGAGAGAGGGAGGGAAACAGGTGGGTCTGGAGAGAGGGAGAGAGGGAGGGAGACAGGTGGGTCTGGAGAGAGGGAGGGAGACAGGTGGGTCTGGAGAGAGGGAGGGAAACAGGTGGGTCTGGAGAGAGGGAGAGAGGGAGGGAGACAGGTGGGTCTAGAGAGAGGGAGGGAAACAGGTGGGTCTGGAGAGAGGGAGAAAGGGAGGGAGACAGGTGGGTCTGGAGAGAGGGAGGGAAACAGGTGGGTCTGGAGAGAGGGAGAGAGGGAGGGAGACAGGTGGGTCTGGAGAGAGGGAGGGAGTCAGGTGGGTCTGGAGAGAGGGAGAGAGGGAGGGAAACAGGTGGGTCTGGAGAGAGGGAGGGAAACAGGTGGGTCTGGAGAGAGGGAGAGAGGGAGGGAGACAGGTGGGTCTGGAGAGAGGGAGGGAGACAGGTGGGTCTGGAGAGAGGGAGAGAGGGAGGGAGACAGGTGGGTCTGGAGAGAGGGAGAGAGGGAGGGAGACAGGTGGGTCTGGAGAGAGGGAGGGAGACAGGTGGGTCTGGAGAGAGGGAGAGAGGGAGGGAAACAGGTGGGTCTGGAGAGAGGGAGAGAGGGAGGGAGACAGGTGGGTCTGGAGAGAGGGAGGGGGACAGGTGGGTCTGGAGAGAGGGAGGGAAACAGGTGGGTCTGGAGAGAGGGAGAGAGGGAGGGAGACAGGTGGGTCTAGAGAGAGGGAGGGAAACAGGTGGGTCTGGAGAGAGGGAGAAAGGGAGGGAGACAGGTGGGTCTGGAGAGAGGGAGGGAAACAGGTGGGTCTGGAGAGAGGGAGAGAGGGAGGGAGACAGGTGGGTCTGGAGAGAGGGAGGGAGTCAGGTGGGTCTGGAGAGAGGGAGAGAGGGAGGGAAACAGGTGGGTCTGGAGAGAGGGAGGGAAACAGGTGGGTCTGGAGAGAGGGAGAGAGGGAGGGAGACAGGTGGGTCTGGAGAGAGGGAGAGAGGGAGGGAGACAGGTGGGTCTGGAGAGAGGGAGGGAAACAGGTGGGTCTGGAGAGAGGGAGGGAAACAGGTGGGTCTGGAGAGAGGGAGGGAGACAGGTGGGTCTGGAGAGAGGGAGAGAGGGAGGGAGACAGGTGGGTCTGGAGAGAGGGAGGGAGACAGGTGGGTCTGGAGAGAGGGAGAGAGGGAGGGAGACAGGTGGGTCTGGAGAGAGGGAGGGAGACAGGTGGGTCTGGAGAGAGGGAGAGAGGGAGGGAGACAGGTGGGTCTGGAGAGAGGGAGGGAAACAGGTGGGTCTGGAGAGAGGGAGAGAGGGAGGGAGACAGGTGGGTCTGGAGAGAGGGAGGGAAACAGGTGGGTCTGGAGAGAGGGAGAGAGGGAGGGAGACAGGTGGGTCTGGAGAGAGGGAGGGAGACAGGTGGGTGTGGAGAGAGGGAGAGAGGGAGGGAAACAGGTGGGTCTGGAGAGAGGGAGAGAGGGAGGGAGACAGGTGGGTCTGGAGAGAGGGAGAGAGGGAGGGAGACAGGTGGGTCTGGAGAGAGGGAGAGAGGGAGGGAAACAGGTGTGTCTGGAGAGAGGGAGGGAGACAGGTGGGTCTGGAGAGAGGGAGGGAGACAGGTGGGTCTGGAGAGAGGGAGAGAGGGAGGGAGACAGGTGGGTCTGGAGAGAGGGAGGGAGACAGGGAGGGAGTCTGGAGTCTGGAGAGAGGGAGGGAGACAGGTGGGTCTGGAGAGAGGGAGGGAGACAGGTGGGTCTGGAGAGAGGGAGAGAGGGAGGGAGACAGGTGGGTCTGAAGAGAGGGAGGGAAACAGGTGGGTCTGGAGAGAGGGAGAGAGGGAGGGAGACAGGTGGGTCTGGAGAGAGGGAGGGAAACAGGTGGGTCTGGAGAGAGGGAGAGAGGGAGGGAGACAGGTGGGTCTGGAGAGAGGGAGGGAGACAGGTGGGTCTGGAGAGAGGGAGAGAGGGAGGGAGACAGGTGGGTCTGGAGAGAGGGAGGGAGACAGGTGGGTCTGGAGAGAGGGAGGGAGACAGGTGGGTCTGGAGAGAGGGAGAGAGGGAGAGAGGGAGGGAGACAGGATGGTCTGGAGAGAAGGAGACAGGTAGGTCTGGAGAGAAGGAGGGCGACACGTTGGTCTGAAGAGAGGGGGAAGACAGGAAGGTCTGGAGAGAGGGAGGGAGATAGGTGGGTCTGGAGAGAGGGAGGGTCTGGAGAGAGGGGGAAGACAGGAGGGTCTGGAGAGAGGGAGGGTCTGGAGAGAGGGAGGGAGATAGGTGGGTCTGGAGAGAGGGAGGGAGACAGATGGGTGTCGAGAGAGGGAGGGAGACAGGTGGGTGTGGAGAGAGGCTGAGAGGCAGAGAGGGAGAGAGGGAGGGAGAGAGGTGTGTGTGGAGAGAGGCAGAGAGGCAGAAAGGGAGGGAGACAGGTGGGTGTGGAGAGAGGGAGAGGGAGAGAGGGAAAGAAGCAGAGAGGAAGAGAGGGAGGGAGACAGGTGTGTGTGGAGAGAGGGAGAGAGGGGGGGAGACAGGTGGGTGTGGAGAGAGGCAGAGAGGGAGAGAGGCAGAGAGTAAGAGAGGAGATAGGGAGGGAGACAGGTGAGTGTGGTGAGAGGGAGAGAGAGAGAGGCAGAGAAGGAGAGAGGGAGAGAGGCAGAGAGGGAGAGAGGGAGAGAGGCAGAGAGGGAGAGAGGGAGAGAGGGTGAGAGATAGAGAGATAGAGAGATAGGTGGGGTGATCAGTGGAAAGAGACATGTGTTTGTAGGAGAACCCATATGTAGGTAGGAGTTATGACGCATGGACTCTTTGGATACAAAACATGCTGTGGTGGAGACAGCCTCCGTCACTGACAGATAGAGATAAAGAGAGCTGGGATAAGATTGAATAAAAGACTGCAAGACAGAGAGAAACAGATGAAAAGATGTAACACAGAACCTGACCCAGAGGGATGTGATTCCAGAGAGAACAACTCTGACAACTCTGAAAGCTGTGGCTTCTCACCCAAAAATGGAATGCCAGTAAAGATACACATCCACAATCTATCTGAGACTCCTTAATTAAAACGACTCAGTACAGAACCCTCCCAACCTCCTTTAAGTTTTAATAATGACACTGTTTTCCTCCTACAGTGGGGAGAACAAGTATTTGAAACACTGCCGATTTTGCAGGTTTTCCTACTTACAAAGCATGTAGAGGTCTGTAATTTTTATCATAGGTACATGTCAACTGTAAGAGACGGAAACTAAAACAAAAATCCAGAAAATCACACTGTATGATTTTTAAGTAATTAATTTGCATTTGACTTCACAGTTGAAGTGTACTATGATAAAAATTACAGACCTCTACATGCTTTGTAAGTAGGAAAACCTGCAAAATCGGTAGTGTTTCAAATACTTGTTCTCCCCACTGTATGTTTGGTGGACAGCAGTATGAACAAACCAACGTAGTACTACATCAGCAATAGGTGTCATCTGAGAGCCAGAACTTGTCTCAGAGACAGAGAAGAATAGTATAAGCGCTAGCATGGAAATTGAAAATGTGGGGGAGCTATAAAACAGGACTGCGGTTAATTCAGATCTGTATGCTAACTGACATCTTGTTTTTAAAGGCTTCCCTATTAGAAGGGACAGCTTGTTTACCATGCAGCGTGAACGAGTATGAAAACAAATCATCAATTGTATATGCAACTGGAAGGCTATTAAATTGATTAATTAAGTCTGAGAGAGAGGGAGAGAGAGAGAGAGAGAGAGAGAGAGAGAGAGAGAGAGAGAGAGAGAGAGAGAGAGAGAGAGAGAGAGAGAGAGAGAGAGAGAGAGAGAGAGAGAGAGAGAGAGAGAGAGAGAGAGAGAGAGAGAGAGAGAGAGAAAGAGAGAGAGAGAGAGAGAGAGAGAGAGAGAGAGAGAGAGAGAGAGCGAGAGAGAGAGAGAGAGAGAGAGAGAGAGAGAGAGAGAGAGAGAGAGAGAGAGAGAGAGAGAGAGAGAGAGAGAGAGAGAGAGAGAGAGAGAGAGAGAGACAGAGAGAGAGAGAGAGAAAGGGAATATGACTCATACACATACATGAACACACACACAAACATGAGGAATGAGCTTCTGGTTTCTGTCCAGTCTCACAGAGTAGAGGAGAGGGGAGGAGAGGCAGCTGAAACAAAGCAAGACCACTGACACTGAGGTAAGTTTGACCCTCTTTCTTATTATAATGACTTGCGTCAACTTGTGTACATTTGTATAGCTGACCTCAGATCTGTACTCCTGCTGGTAACAAAAACTCTAACTATTAAACAGTCCAATTCTCACACAGAACTCCCTTGGGAGATGAATACATTAATGCCTTTGCTATCAAGACCTGTCTTGCCAGAGTTCACAAGCCATTAATAGGTTTATGTGCTCTGAAGCTCATTAATAATGACTCGGTCCCAGACTGACCTCTGACCTCTGTGCCAGACTTAGCCCTGTGAATGTCTTTTCAACTGACTCAGCCACTCGTAGCCTGCAATTTACTGGGAACACAATGACACAGGGGTCACCAAATCTCCTGGGAAAACTGGGAATGAGGAAGTGAGTATACGATTGTCTACACAGTGATACCTGACTGATCTGTTCGTGTTTCTACTTTAGACAACAGTTGGTTAAATGCATAATTAGATAGGATGTGGCTAAAACAGAAACCAACACATCTGGTTACCAGGCGAACTGATCCCCATAATGTGTTTATTATATGTCATATAATATGGATGATAGAGAAGGAAATTGAGAAAAAAAAGTGGGAGAGACAAGAGAGATAAGCTGAAGAGTCTCTGTATACACATTTGTGACCACATGCACATTCACTCTCTTGGGTGTTGTTGTGTAAACACTAGTTAAAGTGTCCTGCTCCTGTGTGGCAGCTGTGTGTTGTGTTAGCATTAGCGTTAGCATTAGCCATTAGTGTTAGCATTAGCCATGAGCGTTAGCATTAGCCATTAGCGTTAGCATTATCCATTAGCGTTAGCATTAGCCATTAGCACAGTGTTCAGAAGGTTTCCTCCATTAGAGCTAAGGTGTGTCGGGCCAACAGTGACGTGACGAGGGCACGCTGTCAGGAGCCTGCTCTGGGGGTGTGTGTGTGTGTGTGTGTGTGTGTGTGTGTGTGTGTGTGTGTGTGTGTGTGTGTGTGTGTGTGTGTGTGTGTGTGTGTGTGTGTGTGTGTGTGTGTGTGTGTGTGTGTGTGTGTGTGTGTGTGTGTGTGTGTGTGTGTGTGTGTGTGTGTGTGTGTGTGTGTGTGTGTGTGTGTGTGTGTGTGTGTGTGTGTGTGTGTGTGTGTGTATTTGTGTGTGTGTATGGCTGTCTGTATTTCTTCATCCCTGCACGCCTGTCTGTCTGTCAACAAATCTTCCTATCTGCCTGTCTGTCTGAAGAGTCTAACTGTCTGTCTACCTGTCTGTCTGCCTGAAGTGTCTGTCTGCCTCTGGTTTCCATGGCCCATCTCCCAAGGCCGTCATGGCAGTACATGGTACCAGTCAAAAGTCTAGACACACCTACTCATTCCAGGGTTCTTCTTTATTTTTACTATCTTCTACATTGTAGAATAATAGTGAAGACATCAAACCTATGAAATAACACATATGGAATCATGTAGTAACCAAGAAAGTGTTAAACAAATCAAAATATATTTTACATTTGAGATTCTTCAAAGTAGCTTCCCCTTGCCTTGATGATGCATTCCAGGTGACTACCTAGTAAAAATAAATAAATAAAAACCCTTGAATGAGTAGGTCTGTCCAAACTAGGCTGCATAATAATTTACTCTGTCGTCACAGAAAATGATCACAGTTGCATGCCATTCATTTTCTAATAAAAGCTGAGTACTGGGGTATTGTCCAGACAAAGATTTTTAGTGTAGCAATATTAAGTTGTATGAAATTAAATCAGATGTAAAAAATAGGCTATGCAAAAATGTGGGCACCCTTGTCATTCTGTTGATTTGAATACCTGTAACTACTTAGCACTGAATAATTGGAACACACAATTGGTTTGGTGAGCTCATTAAGCCTTGAACTTCATAGACAAGTGCATCCAATCATGAGAAAGGGTATTTAAAGGTGGCCAATTGCAAGTTGTTGTTCTCTTTGACTCTCCTCTGAAGAGTGGCAACATGGGGGCCTCAAAACAACTCTCAAATGACCTGAAAACAAAGATTGTTCAACATTATTATGGTTTTGAGGAAGGCTACAAAAAGCTATCGCAGAGATTTAAGCTGTCAGTGTCCACTGTGAGGAACATAGTGAGGAAATGGAAGACCACAGGCACAGTTCTTGTTAAGGCCTGAAGTGGCAGGCCAAGTAAAATATCGGAGAGGCAAAGGCGAAGGATGATGAGAACGGTCAAAAACAGCCCACAGACCACCTCCAAAGACCTACAACATCATCTTGCTGCAGATGGTGTCACTGTGCATCGTTCAACAATTCAGCGCACTTTGCACAAGGAGAAGCTGTATGGGAGAGTGATGCGGAAGAAGCCTTTTCTGCACACACGCCACAAACAGAGTCGCTTGAGGTATGCAAACGCACATTTGGACAAGCCAGCTTCATTTTGGAATAAGGTGCTGTGGATGAAACAAAGATTGAGTTATTTGGTCATAACAAGGGACGTTATGCATGGCGGCAAAAGAACACAGCGTTCCAAGAAAAACACTTGCTACCCACAGTCAAATTTGGTGGGGGTTCCATCATGCTGTGGGGCTGTGTGGCCAGTGCCGGTACTGGGAATCTTGTTAAAGTTGAGGGTCGCATGGATTCCACTCAATATCAGCAGATTCTTGGGAATAATGTTGAAGAATCAGTCACAAAGTTGAAGTTACGCCGGCGCTGGATATTTCAACAAGACAACGACCCAAAACACTGCTCAAAATCTACCCGGGCATTTATGCAGAGGAACAAGTACAATGTTCTGGGCATCCCAGTCCCCAGACCTGAATATCATTGAGAATCTGTGGGATGATTTGAAGCGGGCTGTGCATGCACGGCAACCATCAAACCTAACTGAACTGGAGATGTTTTGTAAGGAGGAATGGTCCAAAATACCTTCATCCAGAATCCAGACACTCATTAGAGGCTATGGGAAGCGTCTAGAGGCTGTTATTTTAGCAAAAGGAGGCTCTACTAAATATTGATGTGATTTTTCTATTGGGGTGCCCAAATCTATGCACCTGTCTTATTTTGTTTTGGGGTGCCCAAACTTTTTCATACGACTGTATATACATGTTTGTTCTTTTGATGTGTAGAGGGGCATTCAAGTTACTCCTGAAGTGTTTGGTCGTCCATATTTGCAGAATTTGGAAGGAAAACAATCTCTCTAACTTGTCTATCAATATAAGAATGTGACCGTATGTCTCAGTTTGAAAACCCTTTAAGCCCAAACACATACAAAACCCACTCTAGATCTGGATCAGAATGTTTCTTTATCAATTTCTTTACTTCTACATCTACAAATTTGAGTATCATGTAGTAGCCTAAACCTATCGCTGTTACATTGAACTGGTTGAATATTAACGGCAGTCATCCAATATGCTGTGATAGAAATAAGGCCATTCTCATGAAAGAAAAATGGTCCACCCTCATCTTAAACGGCACCGAACGCCACTGGTTAAGACACAGCTGTTTGATGAGACTAACAAAAATGTGTAATTGGTATTCAAGCATCTCCCCAATCATACTGTCTAGGCACTGCATGAAATAGTCTCATCCGTCATTCCAGGTCCAGTTCTAGAGAAAAATCCACAGCTTAAACTGCTTGGCTGGACTCCAACTTGCTATGCTACAACAGCTTCCTTTAGTGTGACGGTTACATTTTTCCCTTTTGTGATTAATTGTTCACTTTCCTTTGCTACTGATGAAAATCCTTCCAGTCCTTTCACCTCTGACCTCTCAACACCCATCCAGTCCTTTCACCTCTCAAAACCCATCCAGTCCTTTCACCTCTGACCTCTCAAAACCCATCCAGTCCTTTCACCTCTCAAAACCCATCCAGTCATTTCACCTCTGACCTCTCAAAACCCATCCAGTCCTTTCACCTCTCAAAACCCATCCAGTCCTTTCACCTCTCAAAACCCATCCAGTCCTTTCACCTCTCAAAACCCATCCAGTCCTTTCACCTCTGATCTCTCAAAACCCATCCAGTCCTTTCACCTCTGACCTCTCAAAACCCATCCAGTCCTTTCACCTCTGACCTCTCAAAACCCATCCAGTCCTTTCACCTCTCAAAACCCATCCAGTCCTTTCACCTCTCAAAACCCATCCAGTCCTTTCACCTCTCAAAACCCATCCAGTCCTTTCACCTCTGACCTCTCTTACTACTACAGGTGAGAATAACCATCTAGTTCAGTTTACATTAATGCAACTATTGTGTGTCCGACAGTCCGTTTCACGTTCTACATTGTATTGCATACATTGTATTCATATCTTAGGCAATCATATCGTATGCCTTCTCTCTCAAATTCCAACACACACCCATCAAATACTGAAGTCAAATGAATGCAGAAAAACACAAAGAGAAACGTGAACACCATAGTTCCTCAAATACACAAACAGACACACACACCCCTCTGTGACCTGTCTGTGGGAAGGCAGTCTGGAGTAGGGGTATGTCAGGCCAGCACTACACATTGGAGGATGCCCAGATATGGACATAAACTATGGGAAGGAAGCTTTGCCAAGAGTCCGACAGAGTATGGGAGCCTGTGTGTGTGTGTGTGTGTGTGTGTGTGTGTGTGTGTGTGTGTGTGTGTGTGTGTGTGTGTGTGTGTGTGTGTGTGTGTGTGTGTGTGTGTGTGTGTGTGTGTGTGTGTGTGTGTGTGTGTACGTGTGTATGTACGTGTGTGTGTGTGTGTGTGTGTGTGTGTGTGTGTGTGTGTGTGTGTGTGTGTGTGTGTGTGTGTGTGTGTGTGTGTGTGTGTGTGTGTGTGTGTGTGTGTGTGTGTGTGTGTGTGTGTGTGTGCGTGTGTGTTTGTGTGTGTGTTCGGGAAGAGCGACGATGACACGGTCTATAGGGACCTGCCAGGACAACGACCTCTCCTTCAATGTCAGTAAGACCAAGGAGCTGATCGGGGACTACGGGAAACAGCCCAATCCGTGGCTGCAGAGGAACGGGTCAAGAGCTTCAAGTTCCTGTGTCCAAATCACTAAGGACTTAAAATGGTCCACACACATACAAACAGTTGTGAAGAAGCATGGGCATGGGCCCTCAAATCTTCAGAAAGTTCTACATCTGCACCATTGAGAGCATCCTAACTGGTTGCATCACTGCCTGCTATGGCAACTGCTCGGCCTTCGATCGCATGGCGCTACAGAGGGTAGTGCGTACGGCCAAGTACATCACTGGGGCTGAGCTCACAGCCATCCAGGACCTCTACACCAGGCGGTGTCAGAGGAATGCCCTAAAGAATTAGAAAGACTTCAGCCAACCAAGTTACAGACTGCTATCTCTGCTACTGCACAGCAAGCGGTACCAGAGCAATAAGGCTCCTTATGTCATGTCTGCTCCTGCTCCTCCCCTCCGGCGTACGATATCGCCAGAGTACTAACCACTGGTCCTGGGATTCATCATTACATGCACCTGTGAATCATTATGATTCACTCCTGGACTCCACTACCTTCATCATTTCCTCCCCTTTATATGTCACTTTCCCAGGTTCACTCACCAGTTGGTATTGTTCTTGTGTATCGGGGTACTGCCTTATGTTAGTGTCGTGTTCTTGGTTTTGTTGTTTTATTAAAACGTTGCATCTGCTTCCGACTCACCGCCCAATCATTACACCTTAACAGCTTCTACCCCCAAGACATAAGACAGTTCATCAAATGGCTACCCGGACTAATTACCCGGACTAATTACCCAGACTAATTGCATTGACCCCCTTATTTTATTCTTATTTATTTGTATTTTTTTAACTGAGTCCATTGCACAGGCTCGGTGTACACTCACTAGACTCTAACCACACACTCACACATGGACACATTCCTTCACACTCTTCACATACACTGCTGCTATTCTGTGTTTATTATCTATCATAGTCACTTTACCCCTACCTACATGTACATATTACCTTGACTTACCCGTAACCCTGCACATTGACTCAGTACCAGTACCCATTGTACATAGCCTCGTTATTGTTATTTTATTGTGTTACTATTTTTCCTTTCGTTTATTTAGCACATTTTTCTTACTTACTTTTTAAAACTCTGCACTGTTGGTTAAGGGCTCGTATGTAAGCATTTCACGGTAAGATCTACACCTGTATTCGGGAAATGTGAGAAATAAAATATGATTTTGATTTGATTTGAACACATGTTGAATTGACGTCTGTGCCCAGTGGGCAACATTTGCTTCGATTTGCTAGTGGAAGTAACTGCACTTGTAAGTAGCATGGTAAAGTGTCTCCTTGCAGTATACAGGCCATGGTACTTCGTTTTTTGGCTCTGTCTAACTTTCTGTTGCTCTGTGTGTTTAGATGAATTTTTGAGTGATATGGAAGATTAGTGTGGACCAGCCACCAACAGAGGGAGCTGTTCTACAGCCCATCATCAAACACTGACTGGACCAGCCATCAACCTCCTCATCGCTCCATCAATCAGAGGATCTGTAATGATGAACTGACCCCTCCATCCAGACCTCTCCATCCATACCTCTCCATCCAGACCTCCATCCAGACTTCTCCATCCAGACCTCTCCATCCATACCTCTCCATCCAGACCTCCATCCAGACCTCTCCATCCAGACCTCTCCATCCAGACCTCTCCATCCAGACCTCTCCATCCAGCCCTCCATCCAGACCTCCATCCAGACCTCCATCCAGACCTCCATCCAGACCTCTCCATCCAGACCTCTCCATCCAGACAACATATACACTCCAATAGATGTGAAATATGCCCAAACATACTCAGGAAAATAGCTCAAACACACAGATAAATGTCCATCTACGCACATTGGTATGGATATAGACGCACCCAGATAAGTATTACCTGAAGGAGACTGAACTGAGTTGTTGTTGTAGGGCAAGGGTTGGGGTTGAGACTGGGTGTAAGTGAGGGGTTAGGGTTGGGACTGGGTGTAAGTGAGGGGTTAGGGTTGGGACTGGGTGTAAGTGAGGGGTTAGGGTTGGGACTGGGTGTAAGTGAGGGGTTAGGGTTGGGACTGGGTCTGGGTGTAAGTGAGGGGTTAGGGTTGGGACTGGGACTGGGTGTAAGTGAGGGGTTAGGGTTGGGACTGGGTGTAGGGCAGGGGTTGGGACTGGGTGTAAGTGAGGGGTTGGGGCTGGGACTGGGTGTAGGGAAGGGGTTGGGGTTGGGACTGGGTGTAAGTGAGGGGTTGGGGTTGGGGTTGGGACTGGGTGTAGGGCAGAGGTTGGGGTTGAGACTGGGTGTAGGGCAGGGGTTAGGGTTGAGACTGGGTGTAGGGCAGGGGTTAGGGTTGGGACTGGGTGTAAGTGAGGGGTTAGGGTTGGGACTGGGTGTAAGTGAGGGGTTAGGGTTGGGATTGGGTGTAAGTGAGGGGTTAGGGTTGGGACTGGGTCTGGGTGTAAGTGAGGGGTTAGGGTTGGGACTGGGACTGGGTGTAAGTGAGGGGTTAGGGTTGGGACTGGGTGTAGGGCAGGGGTTGGGACTGGGTGTAAGTGAGGGGTTGGGGCTGGGACTGGGTGTAGGGAAGGGGTTGGGGTTGGGACTGGGTGTAAGTGAGGGGTTGGGGTTGGGGTTGGGACTGGGTGTAGGGCAGAGGTTGGGGTTGAGACTGGGTGTAGGGCAGGGGTTAGGGTTGAGACTGGGTGTAGGGCAGGGGTTAGGGTTGAGACTGGGTGTAGGGCAGGGGTTAGGGTTGAGACTGGGTGTAGGGCAGGGGTTAGGGTTGAGACTGGGTGTAGGGCAGGGGTTAGGGTTGAGACTGGGTGTAGGCAGGGGTTAGGGTAGGGACTGGGACTGGGTGTAGGGCAGGGGTTAGGGTTGAGACTGGGTGTAGGGCAGGGCAGGGGTTAGGGTTGAGACTGGGTGTAGGGCAGGGGTTAGGGTTGAGACTGGGTGTAGGGCAGGGGTCAGGGTTGAGACTGGGTGTAGGGCAGGGGTTAGGGTTGAGACTGGGTGTAGGGCAGGGGTTAGGGTTGAGACTGGGTGTAGGGCAAGAGTTAGGGTTGAGACTGGGTGTAGGGCAGGGGTTAGGGTAGGGACTGGGTGTAGGGCAGGGGTTAGGGTAGGGACTGGGACTTCAGTAAGGATGCTGTCTGTGGTGATACAAGGTGTGACCCTGTCCCTGCTCATTCTGCTGACGGTGTTTGGTAATGTCCTGGTATGTCTGGCCGTCTGCGCCACACGACGTCTCCGCTGCCTCACCAACTGTTTCATCGTCTCCCTGGCCATCACTGACCTGCTGCTTGGCATGCTGGTCCTGCCCTTCTCCGCCCTCCTCCAGTTCAGCGATTGGCCGCTGGGGCCGACCCTCTGCAATATCTACATCTCATTGGATGTTATGTTATGCACTGCCTCCATCCTCACCCTATTGGCCATCAGCGTGGACCGCTACCTGGCCGTGACCGCACCCCTTAGATACTCGTCGCTGGTGTTGCCGAGGGGGGTAGCCATAACGATGGCTTCGGTGTGGGCGGTGTCACTGGGGGTGTCGTTCCTACCGATCCACCTGGGCTGGAACACTGTGGACGGCAGTGTGCAGAACCGCGGGCCGGGGGAGGAGAGGGAGTGTAAGTTTGAGCTGAACCCGTCGTACGTTGCGGTGGACGCCTCCTTAACCTTTTACCTTCCCCTGCTGATCATGTGCTGGAACTACCTCCGCATCCTCCGCATCGCCCGGGCCCAGGCCAGACGCATCATCCATGCACAACCCAACCTCAACAACAACAGCCCCTCGTCAGCCCCTCGTCAACTCACCTCAGTAACAGTGATGGCTCTACGGGAACACAAAGCCACAGTGACTCTAGCAGCAGTGATCGGAGCGTTCATGGTGTGCTGGTTCCCCTACTTCACCCTGTTTACTATCATGGGTCTGAGGATGCAGGACTACCCAGCAGCCTACCCTGTGGTGCTGTGGCTGGGATACATCAACTCAGCTCTGAACCCTTTGCTCTACGCTGCCCTCAACAGAGACTTTAGGTCCGCCTACGCCCGCCTGCTGCGCTGTGGTTACTATGGATACGGCAGGGGGAGGGGCGGGCCAGCGTCGCCCCACAATACAACCATGACGGGTAAAAGGAACAAGGGGAAAGACAACACACATGGTGACGGAACATACACTCATAACAACTCCAAAATATTGTATTTTCTCGTGTCTAGCGAGTTAGGTCAATGGTGAGCCTGTGTGCACAGAATAGCCAACTCTGGTCTTCTGGTCTTGTATCCCTCTCAGGTGCGGGGGGGGGTAGGTGGGGGGAGGTGTCGCTCTGCTGTGTGAACACACCTCTTCCTGTAGGGCGGGGCCAGGTGAGACCGGTGTGATGATGATGGTACAGGAAGTCAGAGGAACAACCATACCTTCCACTCAGCACAGCACAGGGGCATCTAGTGAGCAAAAACAAGTACAGATAAAAATAAATCACCTGTCTAATTATCTGTAGCCTACTATAAAACTGTTGATAGCCTGTGTCATTCTATATCCTGTGTGTCTGATCGCGCTGACCCTGTGTCTATCTGTGAGGAGGATTCAGTGTCCTACCAGTCCTGAAAGCTGAGCCCAGGACCAGCCAACTTAACTCAGACACCCAGCCCAGGGGATCAATCAAATCACAGACAGGTAAGACATCTAAAAACGATTCATGAGTTTATAACAGGTTCATAACAGTGATCCACTTCTCTATGTTCTCCCCCAGGACACTGGGAGTCGTCTACAATATCACGGACAATCTGCAACAAGGAATACCGGGGACCTTTAACCGCAGAACTAGAATGAGACTATTTCTATCACTTCAACCAATAAGCAGTGACTGGGGAAGCCCACATGTCAATTTGTTCTGGGACAGACAGACAGACAGACAGACAGACAGACAGACAGACAGACAGACAGACAGACAGACAGACAGACAGACAGACAGACAGACAGACAGACAGACAGACAGACAGACAGACAGACAGACAGACAGACAGACAGACAGACAGACAGACAGACAGACAGACAGACAGACAGACAGACAGACAGACAGACAGACAAACTAAAACTCTCGTCCCAGACTGGTGGTGAAATCTAAGCTCTGGTGTTATTCACCTGAACCTGACTGTGATCTTCCAATGAAGCAGATAGTTATGCCCTCTAGTGATGGAATATAGTACTACAACCTGACAAGGGGACTAGACTCAGGAATTATCTATTAAAACAATCAGTGTTCTGAGAGAAAATGATTTCAAATATGTGAGAGTGTTTCATCTGTATGAGGAACTGTTTAACTGTGCAGCTATATGGGTCATCTACTAGGTATTTTGAATTTGAGTACACAGTATGTACATGCAGCCTACTGGACTAAAACATGCCCCAGAACGTCTTGGGATCTGATATTTGTCACGACTAACCACAGTGCCATCGAAGTTTTTGTAAGGTTGTGAAGGTAGGCCACCTATGACCAGGGATGGTACTGAACGCTGGTGGTGGAGTGGTAGAATAAATAGCATTTACCAGTAGTCATGGATCCGAAAATATCATGCCATTTCTTTTCTCCAGGAGCTCTCTCATGGTAGCCGTGGGAACGTTGGCCAGGGACAGTGGTTGCAAATTAGCCGGCTGGCTAAAACCGGCACTTTTACTGAAACGTTGATTAATGTGCCTGTCCCTGTAAAAAAAATATATATATCAAATTCAAACAAAAATTATGAAAAGGTAAAGTCAAGTTCTTGAAAAACATACATAACTTGGTTTTCAGGATAAAAGGGACTAAGTCCAGGTTTATGTAGATTCTGAAGAAATGTGGCATTGTGCCAATCTGCACACTTCAACTGCCAATAAACAAGCAGCAAAGAGCTGGCACTTCTTCTCCTCTGGTATAATTGCAGTCACACAAATGTAATGCGCCTTCCGCCACCTACTGGAGAAAAATTACGCTGCATCCGTCACAGTCCAAATCACATCCCTACACAGGTTTAGAGGCCTGACAGGGCGGTACTTTCATCGACAGGATTCCATGTATTTCCTCTGCTGTCAAATCCCTGAGTCCCCACATAACACAAAAATCCCCAAAGAAATCTGTCAGCTTGGACGCATCTCAATCTACCACATCAGCAGATGTCACACTTCTGTATCTGTGGTGAAAGGTGACAGAGCTAGAGAGCGCTGTTTGTCAGACCATGAGACATCCCGAACATCGATCTTCTCACAAAATCGTCTGCAGCATCCAAACAGTTTGTCCTCACAAGACTTGTCTGAAGGTCCCCGGTACCAGTTGAAAAAATTAAAGGAAGTATATATGGAGACTGTTTAGTGCCAAATATTAAAAAACATTTCCTGGTCTTTCTTGTATCTCTCAGATACAGGACAGACACTTCAGAACAAACTTCCTTTCAATTTTTTGGTGGGGGGGACTATCTGTTGTTCCATGTAGTGAATCTGTTATTCAATGTGTTTGTAATAGCAGAAAGGCCAAATAATTTTTTTAAATGAATAATATATGTATTTTTAATACTTCAAGGGGTTTTAAAATTCTAAATCAAAAAGCTAAATGATCCTTGGTATGACCTTAAAACAATTCCATATAGCTTAGTAGAACCACTCCATCCACTATACAGGTCAGTCGGTATACACCGACCTCTCCATCTACTTCTTCAGTTATATCCTTTACACTCACTTCTAGCGCCACCCCAGAGACAACCCCGTTGATAGACGCCCTGCTTCGAAGATCCACACAGCACACATTCCAATCCGATATCTTTATGAGGAGCAAAGCACCCTCCCTCTGCTCCTCAGAATAAGCCCACTTCTTGTTTTTATCACTGATGCAACCTCATCCAACACATCTAGGATTTTCACAGAGACATCAAACGGATCCCCCAGGTATCTCCTTCCTATGGAACGCCGTTTGGGTCTTTACTTTTAAAATAAGCTTGTTGACCAATCAGGACCTGAATAGGACTGCACGTCACGTAATAATATAACACGTTCATCATTTTTTTACGTAGTTATTACACATTGATTACATTATCACTCGTATTTCATATGTCACAGCGATTCCCCGATACGTATGCTATGATGCTGGTAAAGTTTTGTCTCGCGCACCTGTCGCTGTCGCACGAGCGCAGACACACATCCCCAAGCTCTGGAAAAATGCTGGTCATAAACAAAGCGAGCTAGCTGATGGATGCAAACAATGTTCTTCCCCAAAAACATAGCAAAACGACATAATCTGTTTCAGTACCTATAGTTAGCTAGCTAACTATATAGCTAGGTGTCATCATCTAAAATACCCCCTAATTTATAAGACAGTTCTTATTTGATTAATGGTGGTCGGACCCACTTCTGTGAAAGTAGCCACAATAAGGATTAGCCACAATAGTGTAATTTGTGGTTCGCCTTCAAAATAAAAGTCTCCAATTGAAAGTGATGTAAATGAATACATATCGCGGAATTATGTCACAATGGAATATATCATGCTAAACGAGGTTGGCATGTTGGAATGTGTAGACATGAAATGGAGTATGAGTGTGCTATAATATAATTATGTTATTTGACGTGTCAAATTAAAAGCTTATTTGACGCATCAAATAGTGTTATTTGACGTGTATATTTTTTGACACGCAAAGACCCAAATGGCGTTCCATACCTTCGGTCCAAAACCCTCACTCTAAAAGAAGAGTCAGAACTTTTATTTACTGGACTTCTTGTTTCTCTTCCTGTTCTCTATCCATTCCTTCCCACTCTCCTCTCCACACGATGCACCATCAGTTTCAAACAGAACATCCGCTTCCGCCATCTATCCTTCCCCGACCCTCTCCCAAACCAAAGAGTCCTTAAGGAATGTAGGCCTAAAATTAACAGGTAGCTAGTAGGCTAGTGTTAACCTCACAGCTCGGCCTACAGAGACAGATATAAGGTTAAGATAATTGTCCATAGGCAAAGAGTGGCTGTTTGAAGAATCTCAAATAAAAAATATATTTTGATTTGTTTAACACTTTTTTGGTTACTACATGATTCCATATGTGTTATTTCATAGTTTTGATGTCTTTACTATTATTCTATAATGTAGAAGATAGTAAAAATAAAGAAAAACCCTTGAATGAGTAGGTGTTCTAAAACCTTTGACCGGTAGTGTACACTACGGTAAAAGAAGAAACAGCACATCAGAAATCAGCTCAATGTAATTGAAGAATCTATAGAATCTAACTTTGTTTGTGGCACTATAGCCCTGTAAGCTTCACGGTTGTTTCTTTCATTTGTTGTTTTGTTGGCGACATTTTAAATAAAAAGGAAAATGTACGCTCACGACGCTGCACTTTGGTCTTCTTCCAACGACGACCGTGACAAGGTGTTCTAAAACTTTGGACCGGTAGTGCATTTGTGTATTGTTTTAGTGATTTTGGTTGGATAGGTTTCTCAGTTTCTTTCTTAGGTTTTTGCATTCTTCATCAAACCATTTGTCATTGTTGTTCTTTTTTTTCCCTAGGTTGTCTGCTTTAAAAAAATATATTTGATAGTGAAGTTGAGAGATCAAATATGCTGTTTAGGTTTTCTACTGCCAAGTTTATATCTTCTCTTGAATGTGTTGTTGCCTAATAGTTTTTTTGGTAGATTTCCACACTATTTTCCTTCCATCTATAGCATTTATTAATATTATACAGTTCCTTTAGCTTTGATGCCTCATGATTGAGCATAGCTCTGTTCAAGTAGAGTGCGATTTTGCTTTGATCTGATATGGGTGTCTCTCCCTTGTCTGCTCTCCTTTCTCTCTCTCCCCCTCCTCCTCTCGTCCAATGCTCTCCACCCCTCCTCTCTCCAGATCTTATTAACTCATTAACTTTTTTCATTATTTTTAATAAAAGATGAGTTATGACTCCAGCCCCTCTGGGGTGTAACATCCCTCCCCATGCACTCTTTCTCTCTCTTTCACTTCTCCCCTCCCCTCCTCTCCAACTCCATTTCTTCTCCCCTCCACTCCCCTCCTACTCCCTCTCTTCTCCTCTCCTCTTCTACTCCCTCGCTTCTCCCCTCCCCTCCTACTCCCTCTCTTCTCCTCTCCTCTTCTACTCCCTCTCTTCTCCCCTCCCCTCCTACTCCCTCTCTTCTCCTCTCCTCTTCTACTCCCTCTCTTCTCCCCTCCCCTCCTACTCCCTCTCTTCTCCTCTCCTCTTCTACTCCCTCTCTTCTCCCCTCCCCTCCTACTCCCTCTCTTCTCCTCTCCTCTCCAACACCCTCTCTTCTCCTACTCCCTCTCTTCTCCCCTCCTACTCCCTCTCTTCTCCCCTCCTCTCCTACTCCCTCTCTTCCCCAACTCCCTCTATTCTCCCCTCCCCTCCTACTCCCTCTCATCTCCCCTCCTCTCCTACTCTCTCTCTTCTCCTACTCCCTCTCTTCTCCACTCCTACTCCCTCTCTTCTCCCCTCCTCTCCTACTCCCTCTCTTCCCCAACTCCCTCTATTCTCCCCTCCCCTCCTACTCCCTCTCTTCTCCCCTCCTCTCCAACACCCTCTCTTCTCCTACTCCCTCTCATCTCCCCTTCTCTCATACTCTCTCTCTTCTCCTACTCCCTCTCTTCTCCCCTCCTACTCCCTCTCTTCTCCCCTCCTCTCCTACTCCCTCTCTTCCCCAACTCCCTCTATTCTCCCCTCCCCTCCTACTCCCTCTCTTCTCCCCTCCTCTCCAACACCCTCTCTTCTCCTACTCCCTCTCATCTCCCCTCCTCTCCTACTCTCTCTCTTCTCCAACTCCCTCTCTTCTCCCCTCCTCTCCTACTCCCTCTCTTCCCCAACTCCCTCTATTCTCCCCTCCCCTCCTACTCCCTCTCTTCTCCCCTCCTCTCCAACACCCTCTCTTCTTCAACTCCCTCTCTTCTCCCCTCCCCTCCTCTCCTACTCCCTCTCTTTTCCCCTCCTATCCTACTCCCTCTCTTCTCCCCTCCTTTGCATCTCCCTCTCTTCTCCCCTCCTCTCTAACTCCCTTTCTTCTCCCCTCCAACACCCTCTCTTCCCCACTCCCCTCCAACACCCTCTCTTCTCCTCTCCTCTTCCACTCACTCTCTTCTCCCCTCCCCTCCAACACCCTTCTACTCCCTCGCTTCTCCAACTCCATCTCTTCTCCTGGTTTCACCTTTTCCCTCCCAAACGGACCTTCATATTGTAGGTGAGAACCCATTCTCCTCTCCTCTATAATCAGTGGGTGTTCTTTAGATATGAGCCATGTGCTTTGTTGACTCAATGGATGGATTGTGGAAATGGAGACCATAGATTGTACTGTGTTTAGAAATGAGATGACAAATTATCGGAACAACACACACAAGTCTTCTGTCCCGACAGGCAACGGTTAAGCAAGCTCTCTTTCTTTCCTTGAGTTTTGTAACATTCGTCTTACATTCAGTTATTGTATATTTCTACAGACCCAGTCTAATTAAGGGCCCAGTCTAATTAATTTATACATTCAACACTTAATTTCATTAATGTTTTATATAAATTGTTTGTTTTTCACAAACCTTTTTTCCCACCAATGCCATACTTCCTGGTTGAGGTGTGGCACTCTTTGGGCACACGGTGTAAATTCTCATATGCGCGCACGTGAATGGCTGCTCTCGCCACGGTTGATCACGCCATCTTTGATTACGGGGGTGTTGGTGTAATTTATTTCAGTTGCATTTTGAATATAACTTAGTTAATTCTAATCAAGAATTGTTTATTTTATTTTGGGTAAATTATATTTGCTATGTAAAATTATAGAGCCAAAAAGATTGGAGAAGTGGTTTATCCATACATCTCCGCATTGGATCGATAACTCTTAGTGTTTTTGTTTGTTTAGGGTTCCCGGAAGTGGTTAACTACCCACAACCAAAGGAGGGAAAAAGGGCTACCTAAGTATGGTTCCCAATCAGAGACAACGATAGACAGCTGTCCCTGATTGAGAACCATACCCGGCCAAAACATAGAAACACAAAATCATAGAAAACAAAACATAGATTGCCCACCCCAAATCACACCCTGACCAACCCAAATAGAGACATAAAAAGGCTCTCTAAGGTCAGGGCGTGACACACCTACTCTTTCAAGGGTTTTTCTTCATTTTTACTATTTTCTACATTGTAGAATAATAGTGAAGATATCAAAACTAGGAAATAACACATGGAATCATGTAGTAACCAAAAAAGTGTGCCTTGATGACAGCTTTGCACACTCATGGCAGTCTCTCAGCCAGCTTCATGAGGTAGTCACCTGGAACGCATTTCAATTAACAGATGTGCCCTGTTAAAAGTTAATTTATGGAATTTATTTCCTTCTTAATGCGTTTGAGCCAATCAGTTGTGTTGTGACAAGGTAGGGGGTGATATACCTTTGAGGGTCTTCTATGCCATCAAAAGAACATAACATTCGACATACCAATTAGGATCTGGCTTAAAAGACTTGAATCAGTTATAGAACCCATTGCCCTATATGGTTGTGAGGTGTGGGGTCCGCTCACCAACCAAGACTTCACAAAATCGGAAAAACACTAAATGAAGACTGCATGCAGAATTCAGTAAAAACAAATCCTCAGTGAACAACGTAAAACACCAAATAATCCATGCAGAGCAGAATTAGGCCGATACCCGCTAATTATCAAAATCCAGAAAAGAGACGTTAAATTCTACAACCACTTGAAAGGAAGCGATTCCCAAACCTTCCATAACAAAGCCATCAACTAAAGAGAAATTAACCTGGAGAAGAGCCCCCTAAGCAAGTTGGTCCTGGGGCTCTGTTCACAAACGCAGGACAGCAACACAATTAGACCCAACCAAATCATGAGAAAACAAAAAGATAATTACTTGACACATTGGAAAGAATTAACAAAAAAGCGGTGCAAACTAGAATGCTATTTGGCCCTAAACAGAGAGTACACAGTGGCAGAATACCTGACCACTGTGACTGACCCAAAATTAAGGAAATCTTTGACTATGTACAGACTCAGCGAGCATAGCCTTGCTATTGAGAAAGGCCACCGTAGGCAGACCTGGCTCTCAAGAGAAGCCCGGCTATGTTCACACTGCCCACAAAATGAGGTGGAAACTGAGCTGCACTTCCTAACCTCCTGCCAAATGTATGACCATATTAAAATCCCCTATATTTAAGCTTATTTATTAACCCTTTTGTACTTCAACAAAAAGGGTCATATGACAATTAGGGGAAAGAAAAAATCTATCTATTGAAGCTCCCTCTGAGGAGATCTGTGGTGCTCTCCATCCAGATTGCTTCCTTTTGTACTTTAACTATTTGCATATCATTACAACTCTGTATATAGACATAATATGACATTTGTAATGTCTTTATTCTTTTGGAACTTTTGTGAGCGTAATGTTTACTGTTAATTTTTTATCTATTTCACTTGCTTTGGCAATGTAAACGTATGTTTAACATGCCAATAAAGCCCCTTAAAATGAAATTGAAATTGAGAGAGAGAAATATTGAGAGAGAGAGAGATGCAGAGCAGAATTAGGCCGATACCCACTAATTATCAAAATCCAGAAAAGAGCCGTTAAATTCTACAACCACCTAAAAGGAAGCGATTCCCAAACCTTCCATAACAAAGCCATCACCTACAGAGAGATGAACCTGGAGAAGAGTCCCCTAAGAAAGCTGGTCCTAGGGCTCTGTTCACAAACACAAACACACCCCACAGAGCCCCAGGACCACAGCACAATTAGACCCAACCAAATCATGAGAAAACAAAAAGATAATTACTTGACACATTGGAAAGAATTAACAAAAAAACAGAGCAAACTAGAATGCTATTTGGCCCTAAACAGAGAGTACACAGTGGCAGAATACCTGACCACTGTGACTGACCCAAACTTAAGGAAAGCTTTGACTATGTATAGACTCAGTGAGCATAGCCTTGCTATTGAGAAAGGCCGCCGTAGGCAGACATGGCTCTCAAGAGAAGACAGGCTATGTGCTCACTGCCCACAAAATGAGGTGGAAACTGAGCTGCACTTCCTAACCTCCTGCCCAATGTATGACCATATTAGAGAGACATATTTCCCTCAGATTACACAGATCCACAAAGAATTTGAAAACAAATCCAATTTTGATAAACTCCCATATCTACTGGGTGAAATTCCACAGTGTGCCATCACAGCAGCAAGATTTGTGACCTGTTGCCACAAGAAAAGGGCAACCAGTGAAGAACAAACACCATTGTAAATACAACCCATATTTATGCTTATTTATTTTAACTTGTGTGCTTTAACCATTTGTACATTGTTACAACACTGTATATATATAATATGACATTTGTAATGTCTTTCTTGTTTTGAAACTTCTGTATGTGTAATGTTTACTGTTAATTTGTATTGTTTATTTCACTTTTGTATATTATCTACCTCACTTGCTTTGGCAATGTTAACACATGTTTCCCATGCCAATAAAGCCCCTTGAATTGAATTGAATTGAATTGAGAGAGAGAGAGAGAGAGAGAGAGAGAGAGAGAGAGAGAGAGAGAGAGAGAGAGAGAGAGAGAGAGAGAGAGAGAGAGAGAGAGAGACATAGAGAGAGAGAGACATAGAGAGAGAGAGACAGAGAGAGAGAGAGAGAGAGACATAGAGAGACATAGAGAGAGAGAGAGAGAGAGACATAGAGAGACATAGAGAGAGAGAGAGAGAGAGAGACATAGAGAGAGAGAGAGAGACATAGAGAGACATAGAGAGAGAGCAGATAGTGGAGTTATGTAGGACAATTCATCATTGGTCGAACATATACATACGCCAAGCAAACTTCTAAAACATTTATGATGGATTTCCTTGAAAGATTTAGAAAGAGGGAGAGTTTAACTCCCATCAACATCAAGAAGCTATTTTCTGACAAGCCAAATCCCACAGCTATAGCCTTGTAATTAACGGTAGTTAATAAGCAATTAACAGTGATGAGAGGAAGTACCTTCACAGTGTCTCCTTCCAATAGGGTTCTGCATTGACACTGGATTAAGGGAGGGATACTTTTTGGAGAAGTCTCTGTGGTCCATATTTGGATATGGACAAATGACAGATTAATTACTATTAAAACATCAGCATCTTAATGAGTTAGAAAACAATTAAGAGGTCGTTAACAGTAGCACAGAACAGCTGGGAACACACACAGACATATAGAGAACACAAGATGTACAAAGAGAGAAAGTTAGAAAGAAAATATGTTTCTACCTCTCCTTCTCCCTCCCTCCATGTTCTTCTCTGTCACAGACTGTCCTCCTTTCCTTTCTTTTGCTCTCCCCCCCTCTCTCCCCCTCTCCCCCTCTCTCCCCCTCTCCCCCCCCCCCCTCTCTCCCCCTCTCTCCTTTCTCCCCCTCTCTCCTCTCTCCCCCTCTCTCCTCTCTCCCCCTCTCCCCTCTCTCCCCCTCTCTCCTCTCCCCCCCTCTCCCCCTCTCCCCCCCACCCCCCCTCTCTCCCCCTCTCTCCTCTCTCCCCCTCTCTCCTCTCTCCCCCTCTCTCCTCTCCCCCCCTCTCTCCTCTCTCCCCCTCTCTCCTCTCTCCCCCCTCTCTCCCCCTCTCTCCTCTCTCCCCCTCTCTCCCCCTCTC